>NC_062528.1:11896248-12196248 GCF_022655615.1 Tachysurus fulvidraco | reverse complement strand
CATTTTGATCTATCAAATAACTGAAGGACACAGTATTTCGGTAGTGAAATGACTTTTATTGGATGAACAGAAAATGCATAATATGCATCAAAACAAAATTAGACATGTGCATAAATTTGGACACCCCAACAGAACAATCACATCAATATTTAGTAGAGCCTCCTTTAGCAGAAATAACAGCCTCTAGATGCTTCCTATAGCCTGTAATGAGTGTCTGGATTCTGGATGAATGTATTTTGGACCATTCCTCCTTACAAAACATCTCCAGTTCAGTTACTTTTGATGGTTGCCGAGCATGGAAAGCCCACAGATGTTCAATGGTATTCAGGTCTGGGGACTGGGATGGCCATTCCAGAACATTGTACTTGTTCCTCTGCATAAATGCCTGAGTCGATTTTGAGCAGTGTTTTGGGTCATTGTCTTGTTGAAATATCCAGCCCTGGCTTAACATTGTGACTGATTCCTCAACATTATTCTCAAGAATCTGCTGATATTGAGTGGAATCCATGCAACCCCCAACCAAATTTTACTATGGGTAGCAAGTGTTTTTCATGAAATGCTGTGGTCTTTTTTTGACCTGTTTTTGACCGTTCTCACCATCCTTCACCTTTGCCTGCAACTTCTGGCCTTAACAAGAACTGTGCCTGTGGTCTTCCATTTCCTCACTATGTTCCTCACAGTGGACACTGACAGTTTATATCTCTGCGATAACTTTTTGTAGCCTTCCCCTAAAGCATAATGTTGAACAATCTTTGTTTTCAGGTCATATGAGAGTTGTTTTGAGGCCTTCATGTTGCCAATCTTCAGAGGAGAGTCAGAGAGAACAACAGCTTGTAATTGGCAGCCTTAAATACCTTTTCTCATTGTCAGGGGTTCCTAATCTTTTGCATATGACTGTACTGTTACTGTAAGTTCCCATATACTCCCTATTTACCTTCTATTGACTTGAGACTTGATTTATTGTTATTACTTGTGAACATATCTGCTGTATTTTGCTAGGATAAGTGCATAGTAAGTAGATGTATCATTGTTGGCCTACGTAGTTTATAGGTACAGTAACAGACTGTCTTTTCATGGGCAGGAGTGATCTGTTTCTGTTTAGTCTGACCCTGGTTTAAACTCCTTTTTTGTACAAAATTTTTGTAGCTTTGAAACGTAACACGTAGATTTACAATTTAATGGTTGGCCTACACCAGATTTTGAACAAAATTGGTCACATATTAGTGGGAGGCTAAGTCATTTTCTATCTTTCAGTGTTTTTAGTGGTTAAATTGTTGTTTTAAGAATCTAATTTGTATCATATTGTGTGGAAGCCTGAGGTTTGCACCTTTAGTCAGAATACCGATTTACGAGGGACCCAAACCAATACCAGCGAAATGCCTCAAAAGCTTAAAACAACCAGAGTTGTTCTTTATGTTGTCACCCTTCTCTATGCCAAGTCACTATAAACATTATTATGATGGAAGGCTTGCAACCATGTTGCCTGTCCTGGGTCCTACTTCTTTTACAGTAAGTGTTTATATAGATTCTGAACAGAGAACTGTCTATTTTAGAAAAACTATAAATACTGCATTTAGCCTTTAATAATATCTCTTTCCCCAGGAATTTGCTGAGACTCTTAAAATCCCATTCTTGGAGACAAGTGCAAAGAATGCAAGCAATGTGGAGAAGGCGTTTTTAACGATGGCCTCTGAAATCCAGAAGCGGGTTGTGGAAGACAACGTTCAGAACGAAACTGTCAAAGTGGGAAAAATCAATAGTGCTCCATTGTGGCATGGAGCTCAGAAAGCAACGGCTGAGGAGGTCAACACCTGCTGTTAGTGCTAACAGACTTAACACTGAGTATGTTTATGGCATTTGGATATTTAAAAAGAATAATCTGACTAATTTCACAGATTATATTGATGTCTTAAGTTGGGTTATGAATGAATATGAATATGTGTTGTGTATTGTTGTAAAGGATTTAATGTCAGATTAAATGAGTCTGGTAACAATGGCAGTTCAATGATGTACACAGTTATTTAGCACTTAATTTAAAGAGTGAAATATTAATTTTTGCTCATAAATTATAGCTACAACACATTATAATATTAAAAAGAAAGCCCAAGTTAGATTATTCTAAATGGTTATCTATCTTTTGGATATATATTTAGCCCCTGATTCTATATCCCTTGAAACATCTTAAACTGCCAGGACAGTAGGTCCAGATTTCAGTTCATAAAGCTCATAAATACATGTATTTTCTATACATTGTACACTGTAGTCATTAATGAGTATGTTTTATTTATGAAACTGCAAATAACTGAATAAGCAGGGACTTTAAATAAGATATTGTGTTTTTGTCTGCTAATGGTTTTTAGAATGCATATAAATGTTTGGTCTGTTGTGCATTTGTCAGGGTAAAATAACATTCATCAGAATTTAAACTTTAAAAGAAAAAGATGAAGCTCTGTTCTTATGGGCCACTGACAGTTTGACTAGATGAATTATAAATGAATATCAGGCCTTAAATTTTGATTAATAAAATGAAAAATGCTTTGGAACAATATACTTTTTTAATATTCAAAAGATTGTTATGTGGAGATACATAAGCAGATATTTTGTGGTTTTTATTTGATAACCCAAAAATTATAATAAAAAAAAATAATAATTAAAAAAAGATTTTTTGGACATTAATTTTTTTTCCTATCACATTTGAGCTTTATATTAGAGGCTCCAAAGCCAGACAAACAATGTAAGAGGCTCCAAATTGTGTTGCTTTACATTTTTTTTTATTTTTGTTGAGTTTCAAACAGATCTGCTGACAATTTCACCCTTTTATACTGATGAACAGTCATTAAGCTTGTTTCTGTTTGTATACAGTATGGGTGCACTGTGTCACAGTGCTGTTAAATCATTAATTATCATACTCATAAATCATCGTCATACTCTGCAGTTTTGTCTTGCTTCCTACAATTTATTAATGCAATAATAATAATATAATAATAATAATAATGATGATGATGAACCTACTGTAGAAGCACTTGTTTACTTGTCTACCAATAAAAATGCGCCCTCTCGCGGACTAAGCAAAAACTGCCATGTGCATAAGAATAAACACCAAAGAAAAACATGAAGCTAAACATGCTAAAAAATAAATAAATAAAAACTTGATATTCTAAAAACATTTCATAAAATATTATTAACTGATAATTATGACCGTTTTAAATATTTTACAGTTAATAATGCAAACAGTAACAGCTTAATAAGATGATATTTGTATAAAACAATAAACATTAAAAAAGAAGCTTTGCTTCAAAGGACATTTAATAAATGTTTGCTTCATGCTACTTGCTACTTGGAACCATCTCTGATAGTGAGACACTGTTGGAGCAAGGTAAAGATGATTAAGGATCTTATTTTGTCATTTGAGAAGTGCTTTTTTTAATGTGTTCTGGCAGCTCTGCTAGATGAAGCCCTGTCTACCTTATTGTCTAAGTTTTTAAATTTATTAAACTAAATATTGTTAAACTCTTGGATATGATTGGTCAGATAAAGTTTCCATCCTAATAATAGCTCTGGCTGTAATTTTGATCATAGACACTATTCTTGTAAATTATTGTTTCCATAGCAAGAGCTAATCCACATAATCTAAGTATAGAGTATAATCTGATAATAATTTGATTGAAATGTCTTGTTATTCAGCGAAATAAAATGTATCAATGTTGATATAGTGAAGCTCCTGACGTAACAGACAATAGTAACTAACTTGTTTCTTGACTGTCTGACAACATTAAACTAGTTCTGTACTTTAATTAATTGAATTAATTCATAAATTGTAGTTGTATAAGAGGAATAAAACATTTCATGGCATGCTGTTCAATGAAATCTTTCAACCTCAGAGTGCTAATTCATTGATTGTTTTCCAATGTGAACAGTACATCCCAATGATTTTCATTCTTTACTTTCTAAACTATTAAATTACTTAGTGAATTTAGAGTAAGTAAATTAAAGAATATAATGCATTATGTCAAGCATTTTTATTCTACTTTAAAAAGGGGAGTAACAGTCACTCATCTCATAACCAAGACTTCTTACTGCTCAACTTTGCTATGTTGAATAATTTTATTCCTGCGCATTTATTTTCTTCTGGGTTTCTCTTTGAGGTGCACTCCAGTGTTGAGTCTGTCTCAAAAGCAATGGATGGTCCATGTGACAGCATGGCAGTGGCTGTCTTCTCACGAGACACTGTGGCTGAAGAAGACTGCAGGACCAGCCTGCTTTGCATTGAATGCCTTAGCCTTAGCTGCAAAGGACTGTGGACAATATGTAGTTTCCTTTTAGAATCCCAGCACCGAATACATGCTCTGTATAATATGCGAAAGATATAAACCCAGCCTAGATAGTGAAGTTCAGCAATGTTGAGAAGAAAGCAGCCCAGACTTATGCAAAACATGAAGTTTAGGAATATGGTCTTCTCAGTAGCACGTGACACAAAGCAGTCGGTTCGACTTGGGCATGGATAGGCCTTGCAGCGAAACAGAAATGGCACCTTAAGTCCGAACATATAGTATTGGCCCACCAAGAACATTAGCTCTAGAATGGATCGAAAAACCACATGGACTATGTATGTCAACAATATCTGTCCTGAATATTCAGTAGGGTCCTTGCCAGCCTCTCTGTAGTCACCCTGCAGGAGGCTCTGCTCCATACCCTCCTTATTTGGACTTTCCTCATCTTTTAGCCCATTTGATGGCTTTCCTCCCAAATAAACATCACTTTCTCCACCTGACTGCCCGACATACTCAACATGTGGGCAGTGGAGCATAGCCTGGGCTTGCTCTGTTCGAACTTTCTCATCATTGGTGATTTTGTGAAGAGCATAAATGATATAGAAGATGGATGGTGTAGATACCAGGACAATTTGGAAGACCCAGAAGCGCAGGTGTGAGACTGGTGCAAAAGTGTCATAGCAGACATTGTTGCAGCCTGGCTGGAGTGTGTTACAGATGAACTTTGATTGCTCGTCACTGTACACTGCATCTCCTACAAGGGTCACCAGCAGGATTCGGAAGATCAGCAACACTGTCAGCCAGATCTTGCCTATCACTGTGGAATGGTTCTGAACCTCCACTAGGAAACGCCCGAGAATTGACCAGTCTCCCATGCTTCACACTGTGAGGACAAAACAGTTGGTTTAAGTCTAATCAATGAAAATAAAAACATTAGATGAAAATTTATAAAATGTCCAATGCATAATGTAACCTCTCCATCCCTTGCCCAGTGTGATAAAGTCCTGATATAGCAGGATATAGCAATGACTCAAGATTAATGATTAATTAATGAAACAAAACTTTTAATACACTACAGACTTAATTTCTCTAATTGTTTTTGGCACAATCACTTTATTTCTACAGTGTGGTGTGGTTGTGATCATTTCTCTGTGAGGAAGGAGCACTACTGTACCTGCTGTAGTTCTGGGCCATCATGATTTACAAATACTTTTAAACAAACATATTTTGCATAATACATGTCTATCACTTGCACCTACAGTGATGAGACATCCATTGTAAGTGTGTTTAGTGTTCTCTGTATACTTCACAAATTTGCTACAGATGCACTACATTTAAAAAAAACTTTGTTCACTGTCAGCTACTCTTATACAGTGGTTCTATATAACAACTTCTATAGTAACTTGAGTTAAAGAAACTGAGTTTTAGAAATAAAGGTCAAGTGACAAAGCTGCATTTTATATAGATTTAAGTAAAAGGAAGACACTCACCTTGTTGGATTGATCTGAGAAAATGCACAAAAGTTTATACTGTCCATACGCATATCTACATTTGTAGAGAAGCCTGTCAGAGGGAATGAACTCCACTGAGTGAGCTCTGGAAGAATGGGCTGACAAAAAGTATTCAGGCCTTCCACCCAATATAGTGAACTGTATTTAGACAAAGACTGACAATGTACAACACAGAAAAGATTTAAAGGTACAATAGGAGGCAACATCTCTGGATGTCCATGAACAGTTAAATACACCATTCAGATGAATTTGCTGGAATGGGAAACAATGCTAATTTGTGAAACGTTTCTACCTCACTTAAATGTGTACGAATCAAATTGTAATCTATTTTCTACAGTTTCTTGTGTAAATATTTGTTATTCAACCCTGATCATTTATAAAACTGAAATAGTTCCATAGCCAACCTGTAAAAAAAAAAAGCAAGAGAAATGCTTTTATTCAGATTTTACCAACAACTCAGCTCATCAGTATGGGTTGCACCATTTTCATGTAAATAGCAAAACATGTGGTCGGTCCTAGTGGCTTCTCACTTCTCCTCTTTGAAACCTAATGGTCTTTTGCAATGTGTGAGAGGGTAAAGAGGTGTCTTAGTCACATATTAACTCCTACATGACCATAGTCCTGCTATATACACTGCTGCTCAGGGGAAAAGTGTTTTTTGTAGTGATGTAGAATTAGCTTACATGGGTGAAATCTGCGTTATACCCATCACATCACATTCAATGTTACTAGTTTTTCCTTCCATCCATCCATCCATCCATCCATCCATTTATTTTCTATCCCACTTATCCTACACAGGGTCACAAAGAACCTGGGGTTTATCCCAGGGCACAAGAGTCGGGGGAAGTCGTGGAGAGTCGGGGGAAGTCGTGGCCTAATGGTTAGAGAGTCTGACTGGGTAGAGAGTCTGACTTGGTTCGAGTCTCGGGCCGGCCACGACCAAGGCACCGAACCCCCCAACTGCTCCCCGTGCGCCGCAGCATAAATGGCTGCCCACTGCTCTGGTGTGTGTTCACTGCTGTGTGTGCACTTTGGATGGGTTAAAAGCAGAGAACAAATTCTGAGTATGGGTCATCATACTTAGCCGTATGTCACGTCACTTTCTCTTTCAAGGCAGAAGACACACTTGATGGGCTGCCAACACATTGCAGACCACAGCCAAACACACATTCACACACTACAGACAGTATACAGATGCACGGTGGCTTAGTGGGTAGCACGTTTGCCTCACACCTCCAGGGTCGGGGTTCGATTCTCGCCTCCGCCTTGTGTGTGCGGAGTTTGCATGTTCTCCCCGTGCCTCGGGGGTTTCCTCCGGGTACTCCGGTTTCCTCCCCCAGTCCAAAGACATGCATGGTAGGTTAATTGGCATCTCTGGAAAAATTGTCCGTAGTGTGTGAATGCGTGAGTGAATGAGAGTGTGTGTGTGTGTGTGTGCCCTGCGATGGGTTGGCACTCCGTCCAGGGTGTATCCTGCCTTGATGCCCGATGACGCCTGAGATAGGCACAGGCTCCCCGTGACCCGAGGTAGTTCGGATAAAAGCGGTAGAAAATGAGTGAGTGAGAGTGAGAGAGACACTGTTGACATATGTAGTAGCTCAAGGTGCTTTATAATCAAATAATACACATGTAATGATAAAAAAAAGTTTAATGGAAGGCACAGGATATAGAATAAATACATTTTAAAAACAAAAATATAATGAAACCGTACATAGCAAAACAAAGGAAGTCATTGTAATTAGATAATTAAATAAACAGATGATAATATGCTGCTGTTTATTTTGATAAAGCAATCCAAAAAATAACGTCCCCTTCCTCCAGAAATCATTGTTTATCTGTGTGCTCCAGATTAAATAAAGTAAATATGTTGTGTTGTATTGTGTGTGTGTTGTGTGTGTGTGTGGACAATCCCAACAGCAGCGGCGCTTTTCTCAGGCGATGGTTTGGCCCGCAGGGTTACAGGAAGTTGGAGCAGCTGCCATGTTTAGCTGCTTTGTTGTAGATTTCTTGTAGGTTTCCTGCAGATTTTTAGCTAAGTGTTGCAATGGAGCCGAGCTGGAGCTCATTTTTATTTCAGGTAAGAGAAGCATTTTCAACAAATTCGAGCGTCTCGAAAACGCCTTCAAGCTCCAAGTCAGTTTATTCCGAAGATATTTTATGTCTAGAAAAACATCATTTTTATTTAGCTCAATCTGTCCAAACAAAAACAATGGTAGCTAACTGGTGTTGCTAGCGTGCCAGCTAACTGCATTAGCAAGCTAGCGAGTTTAGCTAACATGCTACATGAGCTCCAGACTTCCAGCTGTGGAGTGTGGGGGATATTTTAGACACTTATGGTGATCCTCATGGCTTTTCATTCCTAATGTTGTGCTTGTTTTTTTTTTGTGCTATGGCTAGTTTACTGGAGCTATTGACTTTTTTTGCCTGTTAGCATGTCGGACACTTTTTAAAAATAAACGATGCCTTCATTGATTTTGTAGCTACATGGTGTTTGTAGAACGCGGTCATAAACTGCCAATTTAAAATAAAATGAAGAAAACCCTCACAGGGAAGATTAAACCTAGTTTTTTATGTCGGTTTGGTGACCTTATAGGTGCTTTAGTGTGAATATGTTGAAGCAAACAACTTTTCGTTAGCACGACGTTAGCTTGTGTTACACGCTGCGTTGAGCGCGAGACACTGAAATAACCTCTGCAAACATAGAGAGCCATAGAGTCTGTAGGTGTTTAACCCCAAATAAAACACTGTTACAGACCGTAAACGGGTCTGAGATTAAAGCTGGGTGTTTTCTCTTAGCTTCTTCTCAAACTCTTACTTTGAAAAAAGCAGCATCGGCGGGCTGCAGTTGGAATCTCAGCTATGTTCAGAGAGAGAGAGAGTGTGTGTGTGTGTGTGTGTGCGTGCGCGCGCGCGCGTGCTGCCGCATTCTGCATGCATTAGACTACATATTTACATGCAACATACAGGAAAACACACTCAGCCCACTAAAAATCTGTGAATGAGTTCAAAGCTATGAATGAATTCATGTTCATAAAATGTATTTGCTGCTTCAAAATTTGGACATGAGCGCCACACTGCATCTCACACTACAATTGTACAACTCAGTGTGTTCCTGTAATAGACTGTGCCAAGTTAATTCATGCAAGAGACCCACGTCATTCCCTTTTACCTTCGGGATACCTGCTGCAGAACGGTTTAGATTGTATAGAAGAGGATTGTCGTTCCTTAATGTTTCTTTTCATCTTCATATTAAGATGAATACTTTGTAGATAGGATGTATTTTTGTCTTCCGGTTAATTTGACACATTACCTTACCCTGTTTTGCCAACAGGCAAATGGAAAAAGAGAAAAGCTGCACAACAAAGGAAGGCCAAGAGAGTTAATGAGATCTTGAAGTGTTTTCTGTCCCTTTACAACTCCAGTCAGTGAGCGTTATAGGAAAAGAATAGCATAGACCTGTTCCTGAGGTCTTGAATGTATTTGGTAGCATAAAAATGAGTGGGGAAAAAAATCTCAAATCTATATATCTCTGTATCTTTGTATTTAACATGCAAGACGTTCATTGACAAACCTAGATAACTGTGTGAAATTCAGCACCCATGGCACTGTTTGATCACTGAAGAGTGAGATTAGAGGTAAAACTTAACTGACTTCCTGACACTGTAAATCTTAGATTAACTTTTTCGCTTGTTCTAAGCGGTTAATATGAACCATGTACACACTTAATTACTACCCACATTACAAAATGACAAAATCCATTTAATATTCATAAACATGTTGCTCAACTTATAATAATGTGTTGTTTTGTTATAATAGAAAACTATTATAAAAGGAAAAAAGAATATCATTGAAGCGTCAGTGATATTTTCCCTCGGAGAAAAAGCTGAAAGGAATTGTTCTGCTTGAATCCCTCCTTGTGATTCAGCATCTAATGAGACAGCAGTGTAGCGCGTTACTCGGCATTGTTCGCAAGGCGTCTGAGGTTATTCATAAGCGTGGCATTGTCTAGCTCCCAACAGGCATCGCTTAATCCGTCTGTAGCAGACCAAAAAAAAAAAACTTAGTTTGAATTCAGTTCCTACAATAATACAAATTCTGTCTCTGTTCTATGTAATGGATGAATGTAAAGAAACCGGCAGGGGAATACGTATTAAGTAAAAATTCACAATAAAAAATTACTAGCTTTTTAATGTGGGTCCCAGACTAAGTAGTGGCAAACTTGAACTTGGTGTATTTAGAAACTAACCGAAAGCTTAGCCAGGAACATTTGTTTCCTTGCTGCACTGTTCTGCATTATTATTGCTGCTAAAGGTCAGACTTCATAGTAGAATTTAGTTTGAATTTTAGAGCATAAAACCCAGCCTTAGACAGATCAATCTGGGTTTTATTTATTTGTTTGATTTTGGAATAAATCTTTTTGAAAGTCAGCATCTTACTGCTATACTGTAGTTGAACCTGAAATGCATTGTCGTATGATATACACTAATACATGCTGCTAAATCTTTACTGTTTCTTATGGTTCAGGTTGCTCTTGATGTTCTTGAATCTCCCTCTTACTATCAATGCGGGGAGTTGCAGAATGGACAAGGTGTAATGATAGTGTAGTCTTTCGGTTCTGTGTCGAAGCTTGCTGAGCTCTCTGTAATCTTTCTGTTCACTTCAGTCTGCAATTAAAGGTTGCTTAATTGCAACACATCATATTTTTGCATCATTGGGATTGCATCATTTACCTGGATTGCTTGTAGTACATAATGTTTTAAAGTGTTATTTTTTTCTGTTAAACATTCTTTGTCTAACAGGTTCACACACTTGCTGTCTACTATTTCTTCTTCTTCTTCAGACCTGTTTTTGAGATGTATTGAACAGTTTTGTCCATACTACTATTTTGTGATGTATAAGCTAATTTTTCTTGATTTAGTCGTCATTTTTCATAGTGGGGTTTAGTGGCTGAGTCTTTAACACACAGACCTGGCAGTTTTGGTGTGTCTCACCGAGCCAGAACAGGTTGTGCCTCCAGTCACATGTGGAATGACTTTCATGACTTTTCAAGCCTGAGATCACTTTACATGTAAAAGATTTAGGTGTCATCATTGCAACATGCTGTGTGTCTCTTTATGCTGAGCTACCAGAGACTCTATGGTGTCTGCATCAAACCTGTGAATGCCCTGCTGTGCTCACTGGTGATTTGATCTACTTCATGGAGGGGTATAACTGTTTGTTCTGGGTGATTTGAACATTTCACTAATTCCTCATTAGAATACTCAAAAATGAAAATTTTTAGTTTGTCTGTCTGTCTCTCTGCAGAGATGGGACCTCCACTTTTTATAGCTATGTGCATATTAATCAGTTATTTGATGTTTATCAAGTTTAATTTGATTTTCACTAAACTGGGTTTATACATTTTCAGAAAACAATTATTCATAAGCCTACATGGAAGCCAGATTATAAAAGAATAAATACAAAATAATTAAAGAGAGATAGATCTTGATCTTGACCGTCTGTTTACATAATATCTACATCTGTCAGATTATCTCTCTTTCACATGCGCATATCCAAGTTCTGAAACTTCCTGGGTCTCAGTCTTGGCTGCTTGTTTTTCCGTGTAACACAGATGCTCTTGAAATGAGTCATGTGCTATTTCAGATAAAGATTTACCACCGTCATTCTACTCTTGGCTTGTGTGCTACATTACTAGAACACTGTTTTATAGCAAACTACACTGCTACAAATTTAACTGGCCAGTTCAGAGCTCAGTGCAGCTTCCATGCACAGAAAGAGGCATTATAATAAGGATAAGAGTTTAATTCTAAAAATGTATACAAAGATTTAAATTTTATAAAATATGCGTCACATGACTACATATGGTTGAATTGAACACTGTGAGATTCTTAGGAAATTTGTGTAAATGAAGGTAATGAAATAATGTGGTTAATGTTGTCAGAAGTTTCAAAAGTCTACATATTCAGAGTACTGCTTATGAGATTAACAGATGATAATTCATAGTTGATGAATGTGACTAGGAATAAAAATGTATTTGAATTTGTATGTTTAAGATTGAAACGCATGCTGGTTTTAAAATCGGTGTATAAAATATATTTTGTGAAGAGATTTTTATACATTTTTCTTTCCATGGAGCAGACAAATGACACCCTCCACCACCAGCACCAGGTTGGTCAGAACAGTCTGCTGCCTCTGCTCAATGCTGGAACAGAGCCCCAAGACCAAAAGCCTGTGCTCCCCATCCCATTGGAGCAGAAGCCTCCAGTCAGTGCAGCCGAGCTCCTCAAGGACACCATGGCAGGTGGAACAGGTGGAGGAGGAGGGGGTGGTGGAGGGGGAGGTGGGGGAGGTCCTGTGGTGGTTAAGAAGGAACCCAAGTCAAAAACACCCTTCATCTGTGGTTACTGCAGCAAGTCCTTCAGAGACAGCTACCATCTACGGCGGCACGAGTCTTGCCACACGGGCATCAAGATGGTGTCCCGGCCAAAGAAGACACCAGCAGCACCCACCATGGTGCCCATGATCTCCACTGTGCCACAGCGGGATAGCAACGGCAACCCCACCTATGTCTCTGCTGCAGGTATCCTGACAACAGGAACCAATTCAGTGGCAGTGGGCACAATGGCCACTCTGTCGCAGCAGCAGCCCAGTGTACCCAAAAAGCCACCAAAACCAGTGAAGAAGAACCATGGCTGTGAGATGTGTGGTAAAGCCTTCCGGGACGTCTACCACCTGAATCGGCACAAGCTGTCACACTCAGACGAGAAGCCATTCGAGTGTCCCATCTGCCACCAGCGTTTTAAGAGGAAGGACCGCATGACCTATCATGTGCGCTCTCATGACGGTGGTGTGCACAAGCCCTACATCTGCTCCGTCTGTGGCAAAGGCTTCTCCAGGTGGGTCCTGAGATTTTGTTTCCTAACAGGTCCTTGAACACACCACTTTTGAGCATTTCCAGCACTCAACACACCATGAAACAAGTATTCTCAGTTCTTGATGTTTGGAATTTGTGAAGAAAGAGTTTCACTGCACCATAACATATGCCAAATAATGATGTTTATTTAAAATAAAATCATCTAGAAAGCAAAATAGAAAAAAAAAACTATGAGCATCATAGAAAAATGGCTATTGAGTGTAATCAAACATGCTTCTGTTTTTGCCCTGGCACCTGCTTGGCACACCATTTTCACAAGCTAATAATTTATATAAAACTAACCAAGGTAGAACTAAATTAAAGTGAATGTAGTATTTCTTCTATTCTATTGCTTATTCTTATCGATTTAAACAAGAAATAGTTTCATAGCATTTATAGATCTTGTCCAGGACTATATATATCATTATTTTGCATGAGCTATACATATATTTAGAGAATAATGCTGGCATGTTTGCTGTGGCTTTGTTTCCCTTAAAGGTTTCTGGGAGTCATAATAGAATTGATTAGATTTATTTTTGGTACCTTGTGAAAATGCCAAGAATAATAATGCTTCTCTGTCATATTTGCTTTTAGCAATAGTTGTTTTATATCGTGACTCTGCTGTATAGTAACCCTAAAGCATTTTTCACTTTGAATTAGCCTTACAATATTACTTCTTTAATTTTGTGTTAATCCCTCAGAGTTGGTGTAATAGAAGATTTAATAAACTTGTTGTTCTTTTTTATTTTTCCATTCTATAGACCAGATCATCTCAGCTGTCATGTTAAACACGTCCACTCTACAGAGCGGCCTTTTAAATGCCAAGTAACGGTAAGAAGCCACTCTGTCGTACTAAAACAGGCGCTGGTATTGGTTTTATTGGGTATGTTTGCAGGAAGCCTCAGTTCGTAGAAATCTTTGCATAATTTGTGATAATTGTTGCATTAAAATGTATATTTGTGAGTGACATTTTGATGCCATTCCATGCCCAGGAAATTCACTCCAAAATGGTTTAATGGTTGAAGTAACAGTGCAGCATGCAGGGAAAAACTAATGATCTCTGATCTGTCTGTCAATCAATGTGTGCGTCAGGCCTGCACATCTGCTTTTGCCACCAAAGACCGTTTGCGTTCCCACATGATACGGCACGAGGGTAAAGTCACCTGTAACATATGCGGAAAGATGCTGAGTGCTGCCTACATCACCAGCCACCTGAAGACACACAGCCAAGCCGGCTTCACCTCGCCCTGTAACAAAGGTACGCCAGCCCTCGCCCCTCACTCCTCCTCCACCTCCTCCTCTACCACTTCCTCCTGGCCTCCGCTCACCTCGACTACACCAAACCAGGATGGCACACACTCAGGTGGGCATCTCCCTCTGCCATGGTGATGTCACTTCCTCAAGCCATCAAGCAAATCGCTTCTGCTGTCTGCTGTAGGGATCTGCTTCTATTGCCCCAACCTGTAGATTGCTAACTGTCATGCCCATTCACTGCTAATAGTCACTTTCAAAGTTTTTTTTAACCATATTTTTACATTTTATTGTTCAATAAATTGTTGATTTTAGTAGTTGTTTATATTTGATGTTTCAGCACTTTTTTAAAATGAGTTTAAACATCCATTGTCTCTGACATTTGATTTTAATTTCCCTTAAGGATTTTAATCCAAGAGTCAAGTTGTTGCAAGTCAAGTTCATGTTGCCCCAAAAATGCAAATTTGTCCCAGATGACAAATCCCATAGAACCTATATTCTAACAAGTGTATAATTGCTATTGACAGACTGCTTTGGTAAGTATTGTCAAATAAGTTATTGAGGAATATAATCATACGACTCTGATACTGTAGATCTGCTTGTGTCTACCTGTCAGAGCTGCAAGCTAGTGTTAGTCATCTTGCAATTTGATATGGTAGAGGGCATATCTAATTTGTAATTCATCCATTCATATTCATGCAAAGATAAAAAGAGTTCCCAGGCCAATTTTAGTGGGTAAATTTTTTTTCAACCCATTAAACATGGTTATTCTAGATGCCCTGTATGCCCAAAAGTTTGTGGACATCTGACCATTACACCCATAGGTGCTTTTAACCATCCTGTTCCCAATTTATTTCTCCCTGTGATGTTCTAGTAGGCTTTCAACTATATAATGAAGTATGACTCTGGGGATTTGCCCATTCAGCCATAAGAACATTAGTGAGACCAGGCTTTGATGTCAGGTGTGGCGGTCTGTGGCACAGTCAGCAGTCAGCATTCCACTTCATCTCAAAGATTCAAGTTTCAATTCAATTCAAGTTTATTTGTATAGTGCTTTTTACAATAGACATTGTCTCAAAGCAGCTTTACAGAACATCAACATAGAGCAGAAGGTAAACATAATTAATGATAAAGGAAATAACGAATAATAAAAGTAAAAGACTTGACAGAATAAAAAATTCCAGATTATTATTCTAGATTATTATTAGAGAAATTCTAGATTATTATTAGATATAAATAGTGTCATCATATAAAAAGATGATGACCATGTCTTGGCAAACTATGTCTTCATAGATCTCAGTTTTTGCACAGGGGCATTGTCAAGCTGGGATAGATTTGGGCTTCTTAATTCTTGTAACGGGAAACTGCAGTGATGTACAAAGTCATTGTATACAGTTGTGTGCTTTTGAAGGTTTGGGGTCCATATGGGTGTGAGGGTCAGGTGTCAACTCCTTGGCCATAATGTGCAGATTATTTTTTAATCCTTTAGATGATGCATTCTTGTTTTTTTCCCTTTATCTTCCAGACACTAACAACACATGTAACTCTGCCTCAGCTACACCAGTCACTGCCTCGGCTACTACTGCCAGCATGAACCGTGGAACTATCAGCAACCCTGTCACTATCTCCTCCAACACCGTTAATATAACAGCACCAGTGAGTCTCCAGCACCCAGTGACCATCACTGCACCAGTCAATATTGCCTCGGTGAACATCCCTGCCACAGCAACCGGCATGAACATCGCCCACCCGGTGGCCATCAGCACCCCTATGTCCATGAACATCACCGGCCCTCTCAACATCGCCATGAGGCCCATGGAAAGCATGCAATTCCTCTCACAGGTTCTGCCTTCCTCGCCACCCTGGTAGAAAAGAACTTGCTCCTGATTACTCATCCAACCCATTGTGTCTTATTTTAAATCCTCTTCTGGTCTTCCATTAGTAGTGTGCTGTGAAGAAAGGGCAAGCAGGGGCATATGGTAGAAGTTCCAAGCTTAGTGTGGATAAACAGTAGCATGAAATGACAAAGATCTAGTTGGTTTTAAGTGGTGCTCTGTTTATCCTTATTTTTGGCTGTTGGCTAAGCAAAAGAAATGTATAGAGTTTAGTAAAATAGCTTAAGGACAAGGTGGGAAAAGTAGTAATGGAGGCTGGCATGCTGTATTTTGGTGATTTCGCTTCGTTAGTGCCAGAAGATCTCAGCCAATATCCATTTGGAGAGGAGCAAAGTGCTTCATCAGAGTGTGCATGACAGTTTTTTGAACTGTGATGACTTTATTTTTTGTTATTTTTAGCTTGCTGATCAGTATTCTTTAGTTTATTGCATTTTGTTATGTACTACAAAAGGGACAGGAGCTTCCATTTGTGGGAGAGAATTATTTTTAATTCTATCTAAGTAAGAGGCTGTTCTGGATTTGCATTCATTGTAAGCCACTTAAAACTGTAGCTATTATTCTAGTTTTAAAATATTTTCTGGAGTTGATCATTCCTGGTGAAAGAAAGATTATGGACTATTGTTTTGAATAGCTGGGACATATTTCTGTTTATTGAGTGTTGGACATGAAATTTTATACAAGTCTTGCACTGAAAACATATCTGATTGGTGATATTTTAATGGCAGTATTATGGGAAATGTTTTTAAGTTTGTGGGGTTGAGTCGGTGTAGATTTCTGCCGGACTGGTAGCCCCATTCACAGAAAAGAGTTCACAAGATCTTTAAAGAGTGTTTTGTCAATAAGAGCTCTTTATTCTTCTTCATTTAAGATTGAGGGTTGTACTCGTATGGACCTCTTCTCTGGGTCTTTACTGAGGGAGTCCCACTAATTTGACACTCATGTTGGTAAAATCATGCTTAACACTTTTCTTAATTTTTCACCTCTTTAATACACTAAACCATTTTATCATTGTTGCTGTACCTGGGTGGAAGATGCATTTTGTTTCATTTATTATATTTAGAAATTTTATTTTCTGTTAATTTTTTCCCTTGATTACAGTTCAACCAAAACTGCCATCTGATGATCAGGGTTTGTTGGATGGTTTTTATCAATGACACTTTTCTGTGTCCCAAATGACTGTACATAGCTAGCAATGAACAAGAGCAAAGTGTTTCATCCATTTTGGATGGCAAAAGCAATATTGAGGTTGCACTGCTAATCCATTCTGTTCGTTTCTGATCAACATGCATTTACCTTCAATATCTATTAAGTTTCACATATTTCTGTATAGTTCCACCTCATGAGAATTTACTCAGTCAGGACGTGTAAGAAAATCAGTAGAATGTGCTCATGCCAGGCACTGTGTAGACAGCTGTGCTAATGCTTAAACATGCTTTCTTTTTTATTTGACCCAACATGACATGGGAAATGAATTCAGTAAGCAGCAATTGTTGTTAAATGTGATTCTTTGCTGATCAGGCATATAATGGATATTGGAGGAAAAACAGATCTGGACTGTGAGGTAAGCAAAGCCTAAAAGCAATTAATTGTTCACTTTTTCCCCTGAATTATTGCCCCCCACCCCTTTTTTTTCTCTCTTCCAACTTGTGACTTTACATGCATTTCATGAACCTTACAGCTAAATCCTAGGCATCTGAAGCAGTTCTCATCATGTATTGATGTCTTTCAGAGAATGTTGCCTTTTTTAACAGGAGTGTCATCTTTTCCCTAAACTTTGAGAACTGGAATTTGAAGAATGGAACTGATGTAACTGATGTGACTGGTACAAAGCATTACAGAACTTTTGAAGTTTGTGATCTTGCTTGTGATAAATGGATGGCCCTCAAGTGGCATCACTTCTGTGCCTGGTCTGAAAATGCCACATAGGAACATGACTGTCCTGTTTACCAAATCTCTGTGAAGATTTTACATGCATTTTGCTTTGGAGATTATCACGTTATAAGGAATTATGACTGTCATTAGCTTTTGTTTCCGGGAAGTATTGTTTTTTCTTATTTTTTTGCCTTATGCACCAACAGTATCTTTTTAAAGAAATGTTTGATTATTAGTGATGGGTGGGAGAGATTTTAAGTTTTACATTGGAGACTAAAACAGTAGTTCTGACATTTTGCAAATTTGCTTTGATGAATTGGCAGAACTGTGTGAATGCCAGTGAATGTATATCTTTGTACAAAACGGTTAGCTCAGAGGATGTTGTAGGTATGGTAGACAAGTGCAAGGAAAAAAATTAAATAACCTTTTTATAAAACCTTTTGTATTAGAACATTAACATTGATAATTTTGTATATATGAAGACTAGGAAATTTTTTGGTTAGCAGAAAAGTGAAGCATTCCTACATTTTTTAAATGTATGTATGTCACGAACAGTTATTGTAAACAATGTTTTATGTGCCTTTTATTTGGATTGTCTAAATAAAAGAAAATTGAAAACACAAACTCCTTTTTGCTTCTTACTCTGATCAAAAATGCTTTCCTGGTCTTTCATGGAGTCTGACTTCATTGAGTGGGCTTGTTGCTAAATTCATGCTGGCACAATTAAGCATGATTCCAATGATATTTTAGGGTAATGCTTATGAATGATCATTGTTAGCGTTATTATAATTAATCAAGATAAATGAACATTAAGAAGCAGCCTGTCCCCAAATAATTTTTACTACAGGGGGTTTCAGCCAATCCTTCTATTGTTTTCTACACGCTGCTCTCTCCCACCTGGAAAATAAGAACACCCATGTGAGAATGCTGTTTGCGGCCTACAGCTCAGCATTTAACACAATAGTGCCTGCCACACTTGTTGCGAAGCTTCAGACTCTGGGACTAAACAGTTCTCTGTGCAACTGGATTCTGGACTTCCTGACAGGCAGAAGTCAGGTGGTAAGAATGGGCAGCAATACTTCACCCCTGCTGATCCTCAACATCGGTGCTCCTCAGGGCTGTGTCCTCAGCCCACTCCTGTACTCCCTGTACACACACGACAGTACAGCCACACACAGCTCCAACGTCATCGTCACATTCGCTGATGATACAATGGTGATAGGCCTGATCACCGGATCAACGATGAGATGGCCTACAGAGAAGAGGTGAGCACCCTGACTAAATGGTGTCAGGAGAACCACCTCTCCCAGAGCCCCAGCATCCTCAGAACATTCTACACCGGCACTATAGAGAGCATCCTGATGGGCTGCATCACTGCCTGGTTTGGAAACAGCACCGGTGGCAACCGCAAAGCCCTGAAAATGGTCCTGCGAACTGCCAGCCACATTGTTGGAGATGAGCTTCCCTCCCTCCAGTATATCTACACAGTGTATAAGAAAAGCTCGGAGAATCACTAATGACTCCAGCCACCCATCCCACAGACTGGTCTCTCTGCTCCCCTCAGGAAGACGTCTCTGCAGCATCCGATCGCACACCAGTCGACTGAGGGATAGCTTTTTCCCTCAGGCTATCAGACTAATTAACAGCCATAACTAACACAGCCTACAGCATACTTCCATAACATGGTATGCTACACACTGCACACTAACTTCAACAGTTCAACACTGGACTATACACACACACTGCATTTAATTTAATATAATAATCTATCTGACAATAATCTGTACCACAAAATATTCTGTATCTGTAAAGTCTGTTGCACCTTAAAATATTACATATATATAATATGTATACTTATACACACACATTATCTATCTATCTATCTATCTATCTATCTATCTATCTATCTATATATATATATAGATATATATGTGTGTATATATCTATATCTATATATATATAAAATGTGTGTGTGTGTGTGTATATATATATATATATATATATATATATATATATATATAAAACAGTACATACTGTATATAATGTGTAGTGCATTGTAAATATGTCTAGTAGTATACTGTGTGTACTGACTATGTATGAGCACTTTGCACATTTCACCTGTATGTAAATTGTTTTTAATTTCTGTTTCTTAACTACTGTATGCAAATGGTTCTGCAATTTCTGGAGCCCGCTCCCAAGAATTTTACTCACCATGGCACACGTGCTGTGGTGATGTGACAATAAAGGTGACTTGACTTGAGGTGACTTGACTATTTCTTATATGTATAGTGAGCGTGACAAGGAACGAGTCCTGGAGTATATTCTGTAATGTGTAGCTGATGTATATAAAGATAATACAATAGTCTGTGTAATTAGTTACACAGACTATATTGGTCAGGAATTATTTCCCATGTAATGCATGTGACCATGAGAAGGATCATAACAGATCAGCATGATCTCATATCCTGTTCCATTTTCCAGCTCATTCCTTCAGGGATAAGATGTCAGACTATCAAAACATAAACTAGAGGCAAGAAAAGCAGGCAGACCATTTTCTCCCTAAGCAGTAATCCTGCTCAATAATGTAGTGCACAAATGTCCTCGGTGCTAGCATTAAACTGCTACTGCTGGAATACATTTATAAGGGCTATTATACTTAGTTAAGCACAATTACTCTTAGGTTCTGTTTCCTGGCCAGAAAAGCATCTCTATTAAATTGCACATGGGAGTATGAGTTGCTGGATGGAAAACAATGTTCCATCTTTAAACATTTATTCATTACTTCTTTTAAATTATTGGCTATTTGTGAATACATTGTATAAACATTAGAAATGTTGCACGTCTTATATGTCGAACTAATTCACAGTTCTAGGTGAGGTCGTAAGATTACACCCCCTTGCTGAATCTGCAAAATATTAATCATTTAAATGACATTAGAGTGAACTTGTGGTCATTTTTTTATTTAGTTCTGCTCTGAATAATCTATTTCACAAAACATGCTTAGTCAACAAGACGAAATAATATGTGAATATACACAAATTAACCAGTGGTTAAGGTATGTTAATAAAATTTTTCCAGATTCAGGAAGTATGTAGTCTTATGACCTCATCTGTATATAAAACAGTCTTGTGCTGAATATTAGTTGCTGTTTGCAATTCAAATCATTTGTTGAGATTAATTTCTATGTATTTGAAACCGGTTAGCATTTGTTAACATTAATGCTTGTTGCAAAAAAAAAACAAAAAAAAAACGTAGGCATTGATGTGTCAGTTAAAGGTAGGGTCTCCGATTTTTGAAAGCCAATGTCGACATATAAAATCACCAAAACAAACATGCCCCTAACCCAAATGGGTCCCACCCCTGTACTGATAGCTCCGCCCACACATACATGTACATACGCAACCCAGGCAACTAACGGAAAGAAAAGTGTCTTTATCATAGCTGAAGGGAAGAAAAATACGATTGCATATAAACAAACAAGCAAAAATGACACAGAAGCATAATCATGCAAAGGACGGCATGTATTAGTTCTGTAAAACAAAGCAAAACCAACATTACTCACCTATCAAGAAGGAAAAAAACAACCTTGGCGTCTTAAGTAAAGTTGGCCGAATATACACAGATTCGCGATTCCTGAGACAATAACTCCCGAGCTAAATGTTGTTACTACACAAATAACACCTCTTTTCCATCGTAGTAATGTAAAGATGTGTTGTTTTATCCTGGTCGAGGTTCTGAAAGGATTTCGCAGTCAACGCAGAGCTAAATAAAATGTTTCATGACGCTCCCTTGATTAATACTAAATCACTGCATGCCCAATTTTAATTTGTGTGTTAATAAAAGCTTACTATCAATACATGTGAACTTTTGCTCTGCAGCTGAGGTCTCGTAAGTGACGTGTTTCTGTTCTGTTGTATTGTCAAAGATTTGCGATTCCTGAGACAATAACTCCTGAGCTAAACGCTGTTACTGGCAAAACGCGGTTTTAGTTGCCTCTTTACATTACTACGATAGAAAAGAGGTGTTATTTGTGTAGTAACAACATTTAGCTTGGGAGTTATTGACTCGGGAAACTACAATCTGTGAATATGCAGCCAACTTCCCACTCCTTCAGTTCTCTCCAGCGCTGGAAGACTCATCCTATATTAACACGGGTCCTACTTCTTGCCTTATCGTAAGCCTTTCTTCGCTTTCTTTCTTTGCTTTTATCCTCCATGTCAATGTAAAAACTCTCTCTCCGCACATATTGACAAGACCCGCCCCTTTCTGCTCATTAGCTACACGTTTGTTTTGATTGTTGTTTAGTTTTCGGCCCGACTCAGTTTTCTGAAGCATTTCTCAAAAATCGGAGACCCTACCTTTAACTACTTCCTTCCCAGACTTTACATTGTGGCAGTACTAAAGATTTAGTTACAATAGAACGTAGTGTACATTCATAATATTGGTGCCATAATATAGGAGTACATCCTGGAATTTGCATGAATTGCTTAATTCTTCTGGGTTTAACTTTGCAAAGAAGAAACTCTTCACATCCCCACACACCTTATCAAAGTTATATTTATGTTGCTTATTCTTCTTAGACAAAAATGTATCAGAATCACAATCAGGTTTATTGGACAAGTGTGTTGACACACAAGGAATTTGAGTTTGTGACTCTCAAAAGTACAGACATAATTAACACTTTACTATCAAGACAAGATAATACAGTAGGGTGACCAAACACACAAAGTAAACAAAAAGAAAGAAAGTACTGTAGAGAGATTCGTGCCCAGGCATGTAACTCCTCGTAACTCCTCCTAGGGCTTTCAAGCCACATGCACCAAAATCAGACAGGTTGCTATTACTTTTCTAAGCATTCCAAGTTCCAGTTCTCACGGTACCGGGTTTAAAAATGGTCTTTTTTTGCCATAGACACCCATTTTAAACTTTAAAGGTTTATAACTCGATCTATCTACACCACGAGTATCCGGAGTTATTGTGTCACGGGTATGCGAATGGCGTCACGTGCAGCCCTGCCCCAAACTAAAAAATGACTACAACATGGGACATATCAAAACACTCAGCACAATGTGGGGTACTGCGTCACAGGTATTCGGGTGACGTCACACGCTCGTATCCGCTCGCCTCCAAAAGTATTGGCACCCCAGCACACCTCTCTGAAAAGCCAACATCAACGTTTTTAACGAGGAACTTTACAAATCTAGTTTTTATTGAGCTCTTACAGGTATTCTGACTAGTCAATTGAATTATACAGGTTAAATCTAAAAGATTTAACAAGCCAGCCTTCTTTTTAAAGGTTTAAGGACCTTAACATAATATGCATTAATAAAACCACACAGTTTTGCAGCAAGAATTTCAGGAAAATAAGAAATAAGTTTGTCGTGAAGAAGTAGAGGGGTAAACTTTGGGGACAGGGATGTATTTGATGTGTGTGTCCACTAGGCAGCTGTCTGCTCCTTTGTTCCTCTGAATGTCTGATTTTAACCCCCACAGTCTCTTCTTGTGTTTGATTCTCTCTCTCTCACACACACACACAGACACACACACGCAGTGGGACTCGGGCAATGAGAAGTACACACACATGCAGTGGGACCCAGGCAATGAGAAGTACACACACAGACACACACGCAGTGGGACTCAGGCAATGAGAAGTACACACACACACACACAGAGTGGGACTCGGGCAATGAGAAGTATACACACACAGTGGGACACGGGCAATGAGAAGTACACACACACAGACACAGACACACACAGTGGGACTCAGGCAATGAGAAGTACACACACACAGACACACACACACAAGCAGTGGGGCTCGGGCAATGAGAAGTACACACACACAGACACAGACACACACACACGGTGGGACTCAGGCAATGAGAAGTACACACAGACACACACACACACGCAGTGGGGCTCGGGCAATGAGAAGTACACACACACAGACACAGACACACACAGTGGGACTCAGGCAATGAGAAGTACACACACACAGACACACACACACAAGCAGTGGGGCTCGGGCAATGAGAAGTACACACACACAGACACAGACACACACACGCAGTGGGGCTCGGGCAATGAGAAGTACACACACACACACACACACACACACACACACACACACACACACACACAAACACACAGGGACTCGGGCAATGAGAAGAAAACACACACTCACACGCACGCAGTGGGACTCGGGCATTGAGAAGTACACACACGCGCGCACGCAGTGGGACTCGGGCATTGAGAAGTACACACACACACACACAGTGTGTATCAGTGACCGTTTAAACCCATCCCTGTTCCTGTGCAGCTTAATTCCGCTGACGGAAACGAGGCTTAATAGTGCATATTCTTCTCGGCTAAGTGTAAAGCTGAGGCTGCGCCGCTCACCAGCTGCTCTCACAGTAAGTAGCCGTGTGTTTGGATGTTAGCTTGCTAACCTTTTATTGACAGGGTTTCTCAACGTGCTGCTCTTATTGTTACTGACTATTTCATTCCTCAGCTCCGGCTGCAAAATGAACAGCGTTACACAATATATACATTTATTTATATTTATATATTTGTGTTAATTGTAATGTATTTATTTTTTACCACACGACTCTCTTTAAGCAGAAGTCCTGCGTGTGTTGAGCTTCTTGTAAATGTCCAGCTCGAATCGTGAGGCCTCTCTTCATAGTGACATTCACACTGCTTTATCTTCTAACTAAAAATTAAGCAGCATCTATAATTTAACCAGAAATGTGATTTTGGTCGATGCCTTTTTTGTTTTTTATAAACAAACCTTGTAGGTTACATAACTGCTAATATCAGTTTACAAACGAATCTCTTCACTTTCCAAAAGTCCCTATGCTGAATTCCAAATGTATTATAATGGAATTAGTAGTGCCCTAAATAGGCTACAGGAGCAATTATTTTAAACTCCTATATAGTGCACTCATGTAGGGAGTATGGAGAGGTTTGGACTTCAGCCTTTGTCCCTGTTGGGGAAACCAATGCTAATGCTAGCTTAGTGAAATATCCAAGTGTTTGTAGTGTAAAATGTAGCCTCTTATCTTTACAGCACTGGAAAATGGACAAAGCTAAACCATTTTAATTAATCTAACAGATTTTAATCTAACAGGTACAAGTAAAAAAGTACTTCTGTCACTCTGAGGTCTAGTTTATCCTTTGATAGGAGTTTTCCACTTATGTTGTTGTTGTTGCTGCTTATAGAATGTGCTGTCCATAATAGTTATATGAGCTATTATCAGCTCTGTAGTACATTCCCCTTTTTTCTTTATGTCCTTCTTATGTTTCCCCTTCGTGAATTCCACTTATAAAGAATGGCAAAAGTTACTATTAACCCAGTCTTGGTTGGATCATTAGGCTTGTTATTTATTTATTTATTTATTTATTTATTTATTTATTTGGGGGGGGGGGGGCGGCTTTGAATTCTATTTTTAAAGTGCATTAAAAATTAAAGCAGTCTTGTAATCTTTGAAGGACAGACAGTTGTTGCCACTCCAATCCCCATTGTAGGTTTATATATGGACAATGTCACTCTTTTCGTGCTGCTGAAAGATGCCCATAAAAAGTTTAGAGGTCCATCTGCGTACCATCCATAATCAGTAGAGGACATGGAGGATGAATTTTCCAATTATGCCTGCAACAGGAACGGGATGCGGGTGGAACCCTTTTGATAACCCTTCTATTCACTAAAGTTCAGTCCACTTCTTTTTTTTTTGTTTTGTTTTCCCAATTTAAACCTAATTGTAGTTCCTGGAAAGGAATACATGCTAAAATCTGTCATGCACATGACGCTGAGGCATCTCTTTTTTTAAGTTCTAACCACTAGGACCATTGTTAGTTTTAGTATTTTCTCCCATACTTATTTCTACATTTTGCAAGAAGGAATTAAATTCTCCTCTTGCCATTCTTTTCTGCCTGTTTCCTGTTATTTTCCTTTCCCGTGGTTTCAAGTTCTTATTTTCATTTTATTTCACTTTTTCATCGTGGTTCATCCTATTTGCTTTGTATAAAATTCTGGAGTAATATTTGTTAATTCGTATAATCTGGCATATGACACTGGAACAAAAACTAATTCCATATAATTATTTATTTCTCTATCTGGCCATTTTTCTTCCAGGGCTTTTACGTTTTCAGTTATTTGTGTCGACTTGGAAGGACTCCATTATAGAAGACTAGAATTTTACATCTCTGTTAGGTTTCTCTTTTCAAGGAGACATGAATTGGAGTGTCTCTTTTCATACTACTGAACCAGGGCTTTACCATGAATTGCTTTATGCCAGTTAATGCAATCAGTTAAAGATGAATGCATGTGAAAGTTCACTTTACTGCTCAAATGAAAACAAACAAACTAGGACAAGGATGTGGAATTTAGACAGGGACTGAACTTCTGAAGTTATCAAAGATGGGCTAAATGTACTTACTGCAAAATCTTCCTTAAATAATAGTCAGAGGCACAGAGGGACTATCATTAAGTCACTGTCTCTTTTTTTTCCTCTCTTCTTTTTCTAGTACTGCACCAGTCCATTTCATTACAGCTTATAAACCTTTTGCACATTTTCCCTTATCCTGGATTCCACTGTTGTGCAGGGTTATCTTTATTTCTAAAATCTTACAGCAGTACATCAGTCTTTAAGTCATGTACTTCTGTATGTCATTATATTCTGTCTTAGCTTTGTTTTGCAGTCATTTATTTTTTGCCCAGGTGCCAAGAGGATACATTAGAGCAACATGGTCTGTGTGGAGAGTGTCAAAAAACAGTGTGGATGCTTTCCAAGATCTTTCCCATCAGTCTGTTCAGTAAATGAGTTTAACAGTCATTCACATTTCTGCATCTTGCTGCTCTTTTTATGATGACCATGAAGTCCAAAACAAAGGAAACCTCACATGTAATAGCAAATCAGTAAAACCAAAAACAATTTAGGAAGACGTTAATGTAAAAGCAAAGGGAAAGGGTGGGTCCATATAGAACATCAAATGCTGGTTTCTGATTCACATGGCATGTGAATATCACAAGGAAAAAGGCTTGGATGTTTTCCAGTCTGTAGTCTAATGAAAATGATGTAATGCTAAGTTACTTATTGTGGTGTGGAGTAATTTCTTTAATAAATAATTCAGGTAGATTCTTAGCATTCCTTCTTTCAGGTAGGTTTTCAGCATTGACGAGCTCAATGATAAAATAATGTTTTGAAAAGCTGACAGCACATCTGAAATAACATCATAAAATGCTGTTGATAAAAAAAATATTAGAATGAATAAAGTTCGCTTGTAGTCAATCATCAACAATCTGTCATGTGATGGTCAATAAGAAAGGGCTACCGTTTCCATTTTGAGCTAAAGTTGGTGTGGGTTTTTTGCTTCTTTTTTTTTTTTTTTTGCCATTTCATTTTTTGTTTGTGAATACGTTTTTACACTTACAGGCCATTCTTTCACTCTATTTTTACCGAATGTTTGATCAGTTTGTTGTTCATACCATATTACTTACTCTTGTCCTATTTTAGTGTCCTGGCACTCAATCTAGCACAATACCCAAGTTTAAATAAAATGTGGTATTTAATTTTTGCAGCGTATGTAAAAATCCTGTTTCTGTATTTCTCCGTGTTTTTTGCTCTTGCTGCTTTGTTCCTGTTGATAACTTCCTTCTCTCACAATTTCTGCTTTTGCTGAGGTATTACTGTTAGAATTTACTTAGAATTCTCGCTTCCTCAACATAGCTTTGGTTTTGACACCAAACAACTTTAGGGTCAACAGATGATCAATAGACAAGACAACACATTTAAAAGGTTTTCATCAAGACTGAATAATTTTGCTTGATTTTCCAATTCATGTCTACTTATGGAATTCAAGCAGTTTTTTTATGGATTGTAATGTGATATGCAGTCTGTAAATATCTGCCAGTGATGTAATCTACATGGTCTAACATTATGTAAGTGGCATCCTTCTCCCATAAAGCAGATCCTAATAGTTCCCTGGTGTGTGTGTGAAAACTGACCTTATCCGCTCTGTTTTGTCTTTGACAGCTGTTGAAACATGCTGATCTGTAGCCTGTTTGCAGATCCAGGAGGCAGGATTGGTGTTCCCAGCTGGGAATGCGCACATGACCTTGAGCTGGCACTGATGTTAAAAAATTATAGAATGGAATTAATGTAAGCAAAAACGTTAAAAGAAATCGATGTGCTGGACTGAGAGCGAGCGTAGTGTGTTATTGTTCTTCTGAGATTTTTTGCTGTAATTGTGATCTAGGATTTGGCTAGGGATGCACATGCTGATTGTCCATAATTCTTTAGCGCAAATAAAAGTTAGAAATGGGTTAAAATCCAGTGCATCTGTTAACCTGATGGTTAATGGTGATGCTGGCAAAGTTTCTGTCAAGATCTGCATGGTATTAAATACTCCAACATCTGGCAAAGTCTCTTGGCCCACTGATGGACTACAGACAGGATGTGATGGGGTTTTTTTCCTTCTCCCATAACTCGCACACTGAATCTCTGCTTTTTCTAAAGTAAGGAAGAGGTCAACCATAAGTGGTGGATGAATAGGCTGAATTTTAAATTTACTGTCTCATGATGATTGAGGCATGAGGCTGATTTTTTATTTATTTATTTTTTGATTGTTTCTGGTCCAAGCAGTTTGAACAACTTAATTTGAGTCTGTCAAAAGCCCCAGCATACTCAGGCTGTGTTTAAGTACTCAGTAACTTAACTGTTTGTTGTTGCACAAAATATGCTGTGATATGCCATAGCCCTACATTATTTTCTCTTTGCAATTACTCTTTCAATTATTTAATTTAGTAATTATTTAGATTAAATAAATGTTTTGTCTCAAACAAAACCAGCAAGGACTGCTGAACTACACAAATTTCACACAAAAGCAGGTTTGTTAGTCTGATCCTTATAAGCAGTCATAAATTAATGGAGATTATGAATTGTGTGCAAATCAGTTTTAAATTCACTTGATGCTAAACTGCTATCTGAGCGTCAATAATGGGACTAGTAAGCTGAAGTACGAGGTATGATCATTTCTCTCATGACAAACCAGGTCTTCCCTTGTGACAACATGGTGAAGGTTTCTAGGCTCCACTGCTGAGTTGGAAAGGTGGATAGAAGGAAATACTGTAGTTATATGCCATAAGATTGTAATAACAAAGGAGGCACTTGTATTTCTTTCTGTGTGTAAGTTTTGTATCCTGTAGGTTCCTTTGTTAACAAAGCTAAAATGGAAAAAGGCAGACAAATTGGAGAAGCTGAGACTTTTCTCTAAAGGTAGCAAAATCTCCCCTTCCTGTTTCTTTAATAAGTTAAGACTTAAGACTTAATAAGTTAAATTAATAAATTAATGTTTAGCATTGGCATGGTGCCGTTTTTGGTATTTAATGAGAATTATTCTGTTTTTATCAGATGTTTTATTTTATTTATGTTGCAGCACCCGGGGAGCAGTTGGGGGGTTCGGTGCCTTGCTCAAGGGCACCTCAGTCGTGGTATTGCCGGCCCGAGTCTCAAACCCACAACCTTATGGTTAGGAGTCAAACTCTTTAACCAGGCCACGACTTTATGAGGTCATGGTTCTGTGAAGGACACTTGAGTTCTTACACAACAACCTTGGCAAAAGGACCATGCTTTGTGCACAGGGGCATTGTAATGCCGGAACAGGTTTGGACCTCTTAGTTGCACTAAAGGGAAATTATAATGCTACACCATGCAAATACATCCTACACAATAGGCCAACGGATGGGTGTGATGGTCCACATACTTTTGGCCATGTCGTGTGTTCTGTAAGCATGTAGTGTGAGTCATTTTTTGTTAGTGTGCTCTTTGGCATCTTCTTTTTCATTTCCTCTTTGCAGGGGACGTCTGTCCATATTTGGAACAAAGAGAAATTAAAGTTTCAAAGGAAAAAGCAGAAGTCGGTTTAATTTTCACATTTTAAAGTCACATTTTTATGTGATATGAAAATGTATGGGGAATTCTAAGGGAAATCATTATTAATCAATCTTGAGTTTTAGAAACCTTTTTCTCTAAAGGCATTTTTTCGGTGTTGTGAGGGTATCATACTCTCTGACCAGAATGATTAATTCGATGGAGTTCAGAGGCCATTAGGGATCTCACACAATATATTTTGATTCCTAAATCTCCTTACTACTCTCAAGCCCAGGCAACTGCAGCTTGTCTCACAGCTTGCCTCACAACCTCAAAACACAGACTACATATTCTCATTTTGCATCCTGTTTACATCACAAACATGAGGTTGGCAAGGCTCACTGGGACCTGGCAGTGCCATGTGGGCCTGGCTTCGGCTCAGCCTGGCTTATTGTTTCCCCAGAGCCGGGATTTCTCTACCCAGTACTGGGAAAGGGAGGAGAGGGAGACTGAAATGTCCAGGGGAGCAGGACATTACAAGGAAGTTTCATTGGACTCAACCATTTTTTTTATTCCCCTGGACATGAAAATGACTTTGGAGAGATTCTGTTTCAGCAAATTACTGTATTAGATAAGTGAAGGTAAAACTAAATGCACTGTTGTGTTGGTTATGATACTTCTTCTTTCTGAAGATGAACTTTTAAAAGTCATCTGTTTGTAAAGTGTGAACTCAGTATGTGCTCAATAATTACTATAAATCAGTCAAAATACAGTATGTATAACATGGTATTTTATTGTGTAATATATTGAGTTGCGTACAATCATACACATGAACATGTTAATAGATTTTCCATACTGTTGAATGTAGTGCTGAACATCTCAGTTAAGTGGCTATATTTCATATTGTAAATTATCTTTTTAGATTTTAATTTTTTGTAGCTATCCAAATACCAGATATGTTTACTATCTTTACTTGCTTTAAATTAATTGCACAGATGTATCTCTTAGGAAAATGATACCATGCATTTTTTTCCATAGTGGTTAATTACCTAGGGCACTTGGCACTGCAGCTGTATTGTTTTGTGCCAATAAGATGTAGGCTAATGCAGAGGTTTACTAGCCTAACTTGCCTATTGTTTATATGTAACTTGCCTTGTAACTTAGGCTTATTACAAATCTGGGCCAGCTGTCATCTTAATTAATCTCAGCTCAACTCTCACTCTTGTGTGACCTGTACCTTGCATTATTAATAAAATGTAATTAATATAATATGTCAGACACAGTGTTGGTCTATTCCATTGGTCTACAACTTTTTTTCATCAAATCATGTCCTTGCTTCAGTGACCCCATTTTGATTTTGCCTAAAATATGTTACATTTGTAATGTGTTACAAATCTATATATAAGTGTACATTTGTAATGTTGTGTTACAAGTGTATATATAAGTGTACATTTGCTACACTTTAGTGATTGGACAGTGGTCCCTCATCCATAGTGGCAGGTGGGGCTTTAGGACTCTATGCCATTTATCTTAGCTGTTCAAGAAATATGAATCTTCATCACGCCATACTTAAATTATGTGAAAGTGTGATTTAAGTCAGTGTTTTCTTGTGGTTGCTGCACAATCATTTTTCCCTTTTTCATCGTTATTATTGCTCTATGATATTGCTTTTATTATAGTGACAAAAAATGGGAACTACAATAAATGCTAATAGAGGTCCTCTGCGGAAGGAATCAGTGCCTCTTGCTTGAGGGAGGAGTAGTGGACATGGCCATAAGGGTTGGCAGTGTCACACTTTTTTAATTGGCAAACTGGCCTAGTTTAAACCAAGTTTTATAGCAAGTAATCAGAATTAAATCGAATACATTTCCACAAAGTTAAAGTGTAAGTGCTGAAAGTGTGTCTAGGATGTACAGAATTGTAAGACATATTGCAATGTTTAGCAGAGGAATGGGGGATTATGGAGTGGATACATATATCCAAGGTGCCATGAATTAAAAAATTCCTTTTTTTTTTTTTTTTTTTTTTTTTAAATTTAAGATTAGTTTCAGAACTATTGTGTGTGTTTTTATGTAGTGGTCTGGAAATTTGCTGAAACCTAACCTAACAACCCTGGTTAATGGCTCTTTTGTGTGCACCTCCCTAGTGATGGTAAACACCTCCTGCATCAAACAGTAAAACATGGGTATGTTAAAACTGACTCAGAATGAGCTGTTGGACTGTATGCTGGATGACTTTATTATAGTCAAATTCAACTGTGAGAGATATTTGTTTTTGTTTATTTATTGTGGCTGTGCTGTTATTAATGTCATCCTGTCCAACCAATAGCTGTGATCTACTTCTGTTATAATTATATGGCTTTTACTATAGTTGTATTCAATTGGTATTCAATTAATTTTTTGTACATTTTAAATTTTTGTTTTTACAAAGTTTGATTTTTACATCACAGAAACTTGCCATTTGTACAGGGGTGTGTAGACTTTGTATAGCTATCAGAAAGAGCTTTATTGCCAAGTATGATTTCACAAACCAGGAATTTGTTTTAGTGTCTTATGCTTCCAGTACACAGAGACAACAAAGTGAGATTACCAAAAAAAAAATACATGTGTAAAAATAAATAAATAAGTTGTATGTATGGGTTGTGCTATGGATGGTAGAATGGAATAGAATAGAATGAGATTCAGGGATGTACTAGGATGGAGATGGTAACAATTAAATGTAAGGTTATTGCATCATGGTGGGAACATTTAACATCCAAGGATGAATATCTATTGTAAAATCCAAGGATGAGTTGCTAAAGAGATGCTCCTCAGGTAATATTAATCTGCACAGTTTTTTTCAGTTTTCATGCTGTTTAATCAGCTTGTGGAGAAGGTGACTCATTAGAGTTTTTTTTTTTTTTTTAACTGTCTTTCCATCTGTTTTGCTCTCTGGAGAGCTTCTGTTCAGTAACAGTTTATTGATTAGTTTGAAGACACCAGGAATATTGAACAAAAACTGCAAACAGCAAACTTTCTTGAGCAACCCAATGTAGTTCTTTATGTCTTTTGCTAAATTGTCTCTTAATCATTTTAATTTCCATTCTACCTTTTACAGGACCTGATGAAGACCCACTTTATTGGAAGCATTTGGAGTCTTGGACCAGAATATGTTGAATGCCATTGTTCTTCCTTGAAGTGACTGAGTTACTGCTATATTGGATGCAGTTGAAAAAGCAGAATAGGACTAAATATGCTTTCTCTTGCCCCAGAGGACTAACTGAATTGTGCAGAGATGAAACAGTGAATAGGATTGAAAAGCTGTCTTGCTCTGTGAAAAATACAAGTAGGAAAGAAAAAAAGTTGGAATTTGTGCCATCGTTTTCTGTGTGGCCTAGTTGGTCAATATGACAAGTTTGTTTCGACGGAGCAGCAATGGTGGCTCTCGTGGAGGAGGAGGAGCAGGAGCAGGTGGAGGAGGATCAGGTGGAGGAAGTGGAGGATCGACCACAGGTGAACTGAACAACAGTAGGCCTAACCGACAGGTGCGGCGGCTGGAGTTCAACCAGGCCATGGAAGACTTTAAAACCATGTTTCCCAGCATGGACTATGAGGTTATCGAGTGTGTGCTACGCTCCAACAACGGGGCTGTAGATGCAACCATTGACCAGCTTCTTCAGATGAGCATTGATGACAATGCATCAGATGACAGCTCAGACTCTGATGACAGCATCCCACCTGAGGTAGCACAACACACACTACACACTGTCAGACTACATAATGTTGGACTACAAAATCTCTCAAGCCACAGAAGTCAGTTTGTGTCAGATGTACTTTTACCATCCTCACTTGTCATTTTATACATACATTTACATGTATACAGTTTACATGAGTAAAAGAATAAATTAAAAATAAATGTACCCTAACTACTCAATTACACTTACAATGGATTTCAGGCCTTTTAACTACTCATCGCATATCACAAAACCATGAATAATATATTTTTTTGGCAAGCAACAAACGCTCTCAATTGCGTTTCTGTGCATTCTTGCATTATTCATTAAATCCAGTCTATTAAATCCAGTCCAGTCAAACCCTTACTGATTTGTAAGGCCATTCCAAACAGACTTTTTTTGCAGATTGATTACAATTTTGTCTTAAGAAAGAGAGCATCTTATGATTGGATCACACTGGATTTGCCCTTCAGAAAATGAGATATGACTTCACATATACATATATTTGTCATTTACACATTTGTGTGTAATTATGATACATATTAAGGCCCTTATTGCTCCTCATATATTATTAATGTTACATTATTGAAAAGACAGAACTAAATCTTATGGAAAAAATCATACAAATTCAAACACAAGTAACGTGGTTCGGTTTTATATAACTTAACATATATAAATGTTTGCACACCCCTAAAAAATTTGTACATGCAGCATGTGCTTTTGTCATTCTAAAATCTAATCTAATATTTCTGTCACCATAGGTTAGTCATGCCTTTTCCCCACTACCTCAGTGTTCTAAAGAACTTGATATTATCTCAAGCCTGTAAAACTGGCAAAAAAACGACATTTAGTCAGAAACACCATGAAATAGAAGTGATAAAGCTGGAGATTTATTCTTGAGATTTATATCTTTTAAATAAGAATAATAAGAACTATATAGTACTTATATATAGTAATTATGTATAGTTCTGAATTTAAAAAATTCTCAAAGTCCTTGCAGGTGTGGAGAGATTGTCAGAGATAGTCTGTCTTTGGCTCTGCCTTTTTCACACATTTTTTATCTTTCTTCTATTTTTCAAAGCTTACTCAAGGCCATGATTCACGTGATTCATCCGATTTGAAAATTGTTTCAACCTCTGACAATTTAATATTATTAAAATAATTGCACATGCATTTGTATGTTGACATAGTTGTAGGGTTTTAATTCCATTTCAAGGACTTTTATGATACAAAACACTGTAAGGAAAAAAAAAAGCAGGTTTTGTTTTATATCTTTGAAACCCAATGGTATATCCTTCTTATGTCTCATCTGTGTCAGATTCTGGAGAGGACCCTCGAACCAGACAGCTCAGATGAAGAGCCACCTCCAGTCTACTCTCCACCCACATATGACATGCACATATTTGACAGGAAATATCCAAATGCCCCACCCACTCCTCCCCCCAGGTAAAAAAGGAAAAAAAGATGAATAATGTGTAACATGAGAAATGTTGCATGCAATTCTAATTTATAGTTCTTTTGATTCCAAAATAAAAAAGTAAGATTGCTTTACATATTTGGCTTGGGGTTTAATAGGGATAGATCATGCATTACTCAGTTCTTTTCTGCTCTTTCCTTACTGATGCCCCCTGGTGTTCAGGACGCATACTGCTGAGGCACTTTTTCTAGTAAAAGGTTGCTTGTTATCCGATGAAAAATATACAGGAAGATGGATTTTTTTATGATTAAATGGTGGTAAATTTATTTCTACCAGCGTGAGTCAGTTATTTGTATGGTAAAAGCAGCTAGAGCAAACAAAAATACTTGAACTTAAAAAAGTATTAAATTAACAAATACATGTGTGTTTGCACTGAGTTTTTGTATGTGAATGTTAACTTCTCCATTATTTTATTAATTTGTTATAGTTTTGTTATTGTAGGCAAAATTCAAAAATCCTTTTCATGAAAAACAATTTTCATCTTTAATTCTGTCACAGCTATTATAAACTGGTCAACCAAACAGTTAGTATTAACTTAAGCACTTTTGCTTGTCCGTCTATATGATGCTCTGGTTTTGTAGTGTAATAATCATGCAGTTGCATTTACTGTTGTTACTGTGACTTTTTATGAGTTGGTGGAAAAACTCCTAGATCTTGAAGTTCTTTGGCTTCTGTTTGGGTCTGTTGCTCTTGTTGAGTGTGTACTGGAAACTCATCCATTCACATCTGTTAATTAACACTGTTTATTTGCGTATTCATTAAAAGCCAAAGCACAAGTTGAAATAAATACTGTATGTGAAAATCACATAAATATTTCAGGTTTGAAGTGCAGCCTTCAGTGGGACAGCAGCACACGCAGAGTTACAGGAACTGGAACCCGCCTTTACTCGGAAACCTGCCTGATGACTTCCTTCGAATCTTACCCCAGCAGTCAGATAGTATACAGGTGCCAAATTGGACATTTACCTCATAAAAAAGTGTTTATTATCCCTCAGAAAAAAGTGTTTATTAAGTGTTAAAATTAAGTGTGATCGTTTTAATTTTCTTTTGTTTCAACATATTATTTTCTTCTTGTAAGAATTTCTCCTCCTGTAAGAACAGCATATGTGCCTTAATTTTCTTCTAAAGTGTTCCATTTTTTATTGTTTTGCTATTATATTTAGAGCTCTCAAAGCAGTATTCGTAACCCCTCATCCTCCCTGGCATCACTCCCTGAGCAGGCTGCCTGTGCTGCTGGAGCATCTGAACAGGAACGCAAACTCAAACAATATCTGGAAGATGAGCGTATCGCTCTTTTCCTTCAGAACGAAGAGTTCATGAAGGAGCTGCAGCGCAATCGCGAGTTTCTCGTTGCACTGGAACGAGGTACATAGTTTTTACTGCGCTGTGAGGTGTACACCAGAACACTGCTTTCACAAGTAGATCTTTCACACGTCAATGTGAAGCGCACATGAATGATAGGGCATTGCATTGAAATTGCACCCTGTAGTCAGTTTACAAGGTTCACAACAGTTGGATTATTGAAAGATCATACTGTGACATGGCCATCTGTCAGCCAATAGGAGGTATTGGGACAGAACTTCACGTAAGTGTAAAGCAAGATGGGGACATTTGAATAATTCAAAGGTCCAAATCTAAAGACAGCTCAGATAGCAATAAAATAGTTAACCAGTGTACTGTTGGTGCTGGCTTCTGTTTTTAGATGCTGCAACAATTTGAGACAGTAGCATATATAGAGTTTGAAAGAATATAAATGCTTTTAAAATTGTATTTCCGAACCAAACAAATGCAATATCAGCCAACGTATTTGCAGCTTAGGCATGTCCTTGTGAAAGTAGTTTACATAAGCCAAAAGTGTGTCCATTTAAATAGCCATAACAGAGCATCCCTCAGAGTATTGACTGATACAGACATCCTCACATCTGCTTTACATGTTTCAGTTTTATTTATTCAAAACCTCAGACATGACGGCAACATTGTTTAAAACGAGTTGTGTCGATTTTCCACTTCTGTGTTAATCATATGCATTTACAACATAAAAAATGAATCACAAAATCTCAATATGAAATATGGATAGAATATATTAATACAGTGTTTTAATACTATGTTCCCTTAAAAGCAGCAGGTTTTCAGACATGACTTTCATGTTTCTTGTACATGAACACATTTACATATGTATGAATGCTGTTTTACTCAATATTGCTTACTTTCACTTAACACTGCAGGCTGTATCTGTGTATATCGGAGTTAGAGCCTTGAAAAGTTTCTTTTTATTTTTGTCACATTTTCAAGAATGCAGAACACATTTTCGTTTCTAACACAAACCCATGTTTGTTTTAGATCGCCTGAAATACGAATCCAAGAAATCTAAGTCAGCTTCTAACTCTACAGGTAAATGTCTTACACTTGGTGTTGGATTTATGTGCTTTTATAGATGTGTGTACCATTTTGTGACATATCATAGATAATTAAAGGAGGAGGCAGCGAGCATTTTCAGTGACCTTGCATGTCATCCACATGACAGGTGAACAGTATATTCCTGGATCCTTTGAGGCATGCACAGTGGTGTCAGATGAGGCCCTGTTCAGAGACAAACTGAAGCACATGGGAAAATGTAAGACACTTTCTGTTGACCCAAAGAAATCACAGTTCAAATAATACACAGTATGATCAGTTTCTAATGTAACCGGAACATCTCTTCTACAGCAACCAGGAAAAAACTGTTTGAGATTGCCAGAGGGTTTTCAGAGAAGACAAAACGAAGAAAGACCAAAAGAAGGACACTCCTGAGACATCATTCATATCCTTCAAACCAAATATGGACATTTTAAAGATGACTACATATGGACTAGCAAATAAGAACCTCATTCATCTCCTCATTCTCCAATAACAGCATTATTTTTGTCAGGGTTGTGGTGGATCCAGAGACTGTTTCAGGAACACTGAGCCAGTTTATTGCAGTGTACCATGCAGATTCACAGTCAAACATTCATTCACACCTGGAGGTGTTTTAGAGTAGCCAATCAACCTTCTGTACCTGCATGTATTTGGGAGCTGAGAAAAAACACAGAACCCGGAGGAAATACACACAGATAGAACTTTGCATGTTTTTAGTGGCACGGTTCCATTTAAAACAAACCTGAAAATGTTCTGAATAGAAATAGCTGTGAATTTAGTGTTTGTTTATTTTTACTAATCTAGCCAACACTTACTGACTGACTACACTTATTTACCTCAGCTGGATGTTACTCGGATATTAACTGAAGCTCCAGTTATCTGATTAGCCTTTACTGCTGTCTACTGTTATATTTTTGTTACTATTCTAATGTAGGGGTGTCCAGTTTTATCTGGAAAGGGCAATAATTGGTGCAGGTTTTCATTCCCACAAAGCAGAAGCCACACCTGAGTCTAATGAAAGCCAAGATCAACTAATTATTCAGGTAGAATCAGGTGTGGCTCCTGCCTGACTGGGTATGAAATCCTGTACCCACATCGGCACTTTGCAGATAAGATTCGACACTCCTGTGCTAGTGGAAATGAATGTAATGCATGATTTTTTACAAAGTGTCCACCCTGGTGTTGCCGTCCAGTATATTAACAATAGTTGAGTATATTAATTAAAATGTTTGCTTTAACAATCTCTCAGACTGGGCACTGCAAACTCCACTGCAAATTTGCTGGATGATGTGGAAGGAAACCCCTGCGGTAAGAATACGCATCTACATTCTACACATCTATATATCTGTTATCACATCCTTCTACAGATCTATCTACATATCTATTTATACACACACCTGTATATACAGGGTAAGGTTTCAGCTCACAGGCATTTACACGTTGCGTGTATAATGGAATCAAAGGACAGAAGAGACATTGTTTGGTCACAAATCATATATGGAAGCTGTGTGTGTATGTTTTAGAGGAAGAGAGTCAGCTCAGAAGATTGGCCATGCAGGAAGAGGAGCGGCCCCAACGGGAAGCACTTTCATGGTGAGAGCTTGTCACTATTTAGAGAATGTAATCATATTTCTTGAAGATTATCAAACTTCATAGAAACGTCTTCATATTTGTACAAAGAAAGAAGATGAAAAATCTCTAACCTTTGACCTTAAAGAGGTATTGTGCTTAGCTTTTCGCTTTAATTCACATCTTTCGATTCTGTTTGAATAGAACTACGCTGTTTCCCTATGTCTTCTTTTAAATTGTAGAATTTACACCTAGTACGTTTTAAAAATATCTGGATTTGCATGACCTTTTAAGTAGTCTTAATTTACACAACTTTTCTTTCAAGCAATTCAGGTTGACGTGCTTATCAGTTTTTTATATCCAGAATCTTTTAACTTGCAATTAAATTTATTCTGCAAGAAAAACCACATGGACCCATAAAGCTGGGGTTTAAAATGATGATTATTATTAGGGGTCAAGCCCCGAAGGGGCGTATATCGTTCGTGTTGTTCTTATTATTATTCCTAATGAAGTCAATGGCAGCCCATAGAACCGTGCGTAGGAAAGTTATGAAATTTGGCACACATGTAGAGGCCAGTCTTAGAAGTTATTATAGCAACTTTGTTGTGTCTAGCTCAAACCCTCTAAACTCCACTCCAAAACAAATTGGGTTCGTTTTGTCACACTCACACTCACACACAAACACACACACATTTCGCAACGTTTCGTGACAGCGCTACCTAGTGGCCACGAGATTTTCACATTAAGTCCAGTATTTTACGAATGCAATGCTATATCGCTACGAAACTTGGTATGGTTCATCAGCGACATGTTCTGAGCGCATCTGATCAGCTTGACCCCGGAATCGCTGCTTGCAGCTATTATTATTATTATTATTATTATTATTATTATTATTATTATTATTACTACTACTACTTCTACTACTATTATTATTACTATTATAATACATTTTATTTGTATAGCACCTTTCATACATAAAATGCATGCATAACATATATAAAATGTAGCAATAAAAAATACTAAAATCAAATAATAAAACCGTACAAATAGTGTCAGAAAACCTGTTTACTAACATTAGCTTTGATATATGGGAAATGATAAAGGTATACTTAACAGTTTGGCCAGCAAGCTTAAAATCTCATATTTTCTTTCTCAATATGCAACTGAATCACTATCACTGATGTATTGACTTCCAGGAGTTCATGCTGGAACTTTTCACTTTAATGGAATTTGGTAGAATCTCTCACACAACTAAGCACTTAAGGGGTTAAGCACCTTGCTCAAGACTCCAGCAATGGCAGCTTGGTGGTGTTAGGATTTAACTCAAACTTCTGATCAATACTCCAACATTTTAACCACTCAGTCCTTATTTCCATTGAAGATAAATTGTAATGCTACAAAATTAAGAGGCATCCAATACAATTGTGTGCATCCAGGTTTGTGGCAGAAACGGCCAAAAATACAGTAGGTGTGATGGTATAGCAGAAAATATACTGGATTGAAATTTTCTTAACATGTTCTATTGATCACATTTCAGATCACTGCTCTCACCTGTTGCATTTAAAGTATTTGTGGTGAAAGCAGAGTAAACCATGGCAGACTACCTCTCTGTCTGTTTGGTTCAATGATAATGGTGCGAGCCACTCCGCCCCAGCTCCACGCTCACAGGTTTCCCTCATCACATGAAGGGACTAGAATTCAAAAGCAGCATTGTAACAAGTCTGAATGTTATATGCAATATTATTAACTGTATAATAACTGTGTTAATATATGATTTCATATGTAAAGCTGAACGATACAGTATTACATTTCTGTCTTCCCTGTTTAATGGTTAAAAAAAAATCTCAATTTGTGCTACTTTAGATGTATTCTTCATTTGATTATTTATGGTTTAAGAAGAATTTGGCTTGTTACATATAATTTTTATATCTTTGCAAAATATTTATGCAAAAATATTTATATTTCTTCCAACATATAGGTTGACCACACTGATGGTTATGTAACATTGGAAAGTTTATGTTGTCCAAAAATCCAATCGAATTATACAAAATTTGCCACATTTTTGCTTATGTAATCCATTTGTAAAAAAAAAAAAAAAAAAAACACCAAAATGCCTAGTTAAATGTGTACTAGGTGTACTAGTATTAGGTTTGAAATGTTTTTTGATGCTCATGATGATTCAGAACAAATGGCAAGTTCAGCCTCTGTCCAAGTGTCCTTTTATCCAGAAGACATGATTTTCTACAGATTCTCTACACATTCAGAGATGAAGCATTTTCTTGCGTAGCCAAATGATACTGTTACAATGCTTAAATAATTATTATTGTCAAAACATGTCTGTTATTCGCATTGTACATGGGAAAGGGCAATAATCTGTGAATGGACTTCTAATTCTACTTGCACTGCCACTCGCATTTCATAATCCTGTTAAGATACGTTTGTAGTTTTCCTTCGGGAAAGCTAACATTTAAAAAGCCAGTATTAATTTGACTCTAGCCATTAATACTTTTTCTTTCTGTTGTATTTGGATTTACCTGAAAAATATGTTGGAATACAAGGAACAAGGTGAAAGATGTTAGTTTACTGTGGTGTTGATATTTGACAAGATGATTTAATTTTGTTTCAAGCAATGTGATTTTATTGTAAGGGGAGATTATGAGAATGTCATCTAGTTTGTATTTTATTAGAAGCTAGCATAGCAGATACTCTGTGTTTTTTATCACTGGGTTTCTGTGAGTAGAGTCACAGGAATACTTTAAATTGTAATTTAGTGTTATTATGCAATTGATTCTTAGTAAATGTTACAAAGTATTATTGGGTTTTTGAGCAGAGAACATTTTTATAAATACCTTTTGGACCTTCATTTTGTTATTACTGGTTCTAGATAGCAGGTTTTCATTCATGAGATACAAGTTGATATAAAACATAAATCATACGAACAGAAATCCTATGTGATGCTCAAGATGTGAAAATATCCAATCCAATACTGATCATTGAAATGGGGTGGGACACTGTCATCTGAATATTGTAGTTTTCTTTTGACGTGTTCAAAAAAATTTAATTATATACATTTATTTATACAGTCTTTTAAAAACAGACTACCTTGATATATACTTGTTATACTTGTATGGTCATAAATACAGTTCATCCGCCATATGATCGGTGCACACTAACATATTTAATCTCTCAGGGAACTTGTTCTCATTTTACAATTTTGGTACAAGCACAGTTTCAATAAACATGGAAATAAATAGTAAAAAAAACAAAACAGTTTGAAAGCTTAATGTAGCACTGTCAGATATGCTTCATAACGCAATAAAAACTGTTGATCTAACCAAAAGATTGTTTAAAAATTTGTCAGTATTTGAGGATTCATTTGATTTCTTAGAGGTTATTTTCTTTTCCTTTCAGTATGTTAGTATGTCCTTGAGTTCATGTCTAGATTCTCACCAAAGTTACATTTGGTCTTCATAAAGGTTGATGTTTGGTTGAATTTACTTTATAGGTGGTGAAAGTTGTGAAGTAATGAATATTTTCTTAATGTTAATCTGGGTTAGTAAATTGACTTTGCAACATGAAGTGATTATTATTATTATTATTATGGAAGATTGTCATTTTTAATTCTAGGACTATGACTGTATTTGCACCACTAATAAATGTAATGATTCTATAACCCCTCTTACTCTCAACACTGTCTCCAGACAGAATGTTTTCTTACAGTCCTGTTACGCTTATTATTTAAAATGAATAAAATTGTTATGTTGCCTTGCTGTGTCATTATTTCTAAGACGTCCTATAGAGCTGTGTGCTGCCAGTAGGGGGCACTGCATTCACATAACATGTTTTAATTGCACAACAGTAGCTGTCCTGTGGTTGGTTATTGCTCTAGAAATTTCTCTACAAGCCTCAAATACAAAACATTATCTTTTGGGAATGTGTACAGTATTTCATATTAAATTAAATATAGAACGCTAACTAATTATCTCAACTGATTAAATGTTTTACAGGAACATAAGGTATATATATATTAAATAAAATAGAGATGTAAACATATGTACGGCATGTAATATATAGGTATATATGTAAACATATGTACAGTATGTAATATATATATTTATATGTGTGTGTGTATATATATATATATATATATATATATATATGTATATATATATATATATATATATATATATATATATATATATATAAAATGTAAACATAAATGCAGTAAATAAATATAAAGGCTATAGCAGTGCAGAGATGTGTGGACATTGTTGAAAAGTACAAGTAAACGGTTCTGGCATTGAAAAAATGTGCGGACACTGTCGTAAAGGAACAAGAAGTAGAAGTTTATAAGGTTATGGCATTTAAAAATGGTAGTAAGGTATTTTATGGCTTTTTATTTTAACGTTTTGTCCCAAAGAAAAAAATCCAGCCCATTCACGTAAACGCCGACTTTTTCATACGTGCGTTCGAACACGATTCTGAACGTAACGAATCAGAATTCGAACAAATCAGTGGGCGGGGTCACGGCAGTGGGCGGGGTCACGGTCTAGCGGCCATTATAATCCAGTGTATACAAGCGTAACCTGTCATAGTGCTGAGAGAAAGGAACGTGAGAGGCTCCGTATTGTCGACTTTTTTGTTTTTGCGTTGTCGTTATGCAGTTTTTAACGCTAGAATTTGTGGTACAGGGAGTGTAATAACATCTATTTGTACGTATATTGTGAAGTAAAGTGTGAACTGTGTGCTGAGAGTTAGTTAGCCTTGTAGCTGTGAGCTAGCTCGAACATTCCAGCCCACTGAGAGGGTTTGTTTCATCAGCCGTCTCTCACTCAGTCTCGTTTGTCTAAGAAGCGTCGTTTAAAGAGCCTTGTTTCTATTTAGATGGCAAGCTTTCCAGATTTTGTCAACGAAAATGAAATAGGTGAGTATTTAAAACGGTTTTTTTGTTACAACGTTCGTATTAATCTCGTATGGCTGTGACGTGCAGTACGGATGGGGGAAGGGGCAGGTTTGTTAGTCTACTGTACACACACACACACACACACACACACACACACACACACACACACACGTGTATATATACACCACTTCTATCATTTACACACGCGCACACATATATATGTATATATATGTATATGTATAAATTGTGTGTATATATTTATGTGTATATATATATATATATATATATATATATTGTGTACGTGTATATATGTGTCTATGCAAATGATAGAAAGTGTGTGTGTGTGTGTGTGTGTGTGTATATATACATTTTCATACAAATCTATGTGTATATATTTTATATTTGTGTGTGTGTATGTATGTGTATATATATATATATAAATAAAATTTGCATAGACATGCTTATTTATTTTAGTAGTAAACTAGACGCCAGAGTGTCAGGTGATGACCATCGACGTCATTTCTAAATTTAACGTTCTTTAATAAATAAATAAATCGAGTTAAATAAGTTTAAAAACATGTCCGTTAACTGATGACTTAGCAGTTTGTTTGTCTGTTTATCTCACACAGGAAGATGTTCAGTAAACGTGTCTGATGTGTTATCTTTCCTGTCCGATGAACAATCGCTTTGATTTAGTTGGGGGTTTTTTTTTTTAAACTCAATTAACAAAGCTCCCCATGGACATCTTTAAATTCTTCCAACCATTTAACAGTAACATAATAATAAAAGGTAGCACGGTATATAAATAATATTTCACTTGGACAAAGGACGCCTTAACCTTTTTTTGTTATCGAAACACACGTCTTTTTTAGTGAAGGTTATTTTTAGGTTGTCGTGCGAAGATGTCAAGACCAGTTGTACTCTAGATCTGGTAAATAGTGCAGGAGATTTTTTCACACTGATGTTTGTCTGTTTATAGATAAAGCTAAGTTCATTGGAGAACTTTTAGCTCCTGTGGCTCCGTTTGACCAGAAGTCCGGACGGGAGACATGGACTGTAGCTTTTGCTCCTGATGGTTCCTATTTTGCTTGGTCTCAAGGACACCGCATTGTACGGCTCATACCGTGGTCAAAATGCATGAGCAACTTGTGAGTATATGCATGCTTTGTTTGGTGACAAATTGTGTTAATAATTAATCAATAATTATAAATTTCAACTTGTGAGTTTATGCATCTGTATTGTAACCAGTCTTACAGGCACAAAGGTGTTTGTGTGCGTTTGTGTGTGTGAGTGGTTTTCCTTGCCTGACACACTTGGGCACTTGCATTAAAGCAGAAGTTGTTTTTAGACTACCCATAATAGGTTACCCATTTTTATGGTCTGCTACTCTGGGTATTCTGAGAGAACAGTTTAAAACTAATGCCTGCCAGAGTCATCATCTAAATATTAATTTGTTTTATTTTGTTAGACATCTCAGATTGAGAAGCACTAGGTATGTTAGCTGTTTTTAGATTTTTGTTTTGTTTCCCTAAATTGCAAGCCCCAATCTGGATGGAAATGTAGTCATTGTTTTTTAATTAATCTAGCAATTTCACAACTAAACTGAGCCAGCAACATGTTTATTCAGTAGCAGAGTGATTTAAGTAAGCATTGGTCCTATTTGAATCTGTCACAGTTTTACTAAAAACATTAACATGTATTGGATTCTAGTACATCTTTAACAAGGAGTGACATGCATTCATTTATTTGCAGGAAAAACAAAACATTCTTTCTGTATATTTCATAAAAGTAAAAAGTACTGTAATCTCTATTAAATTTCTGTTTTTAATGTTAATGTACTACAGGAGTTTCTATGTGTCAGATGTCCAATATACTTTTAGTTATCAGACTACAGTCTTGTAGGTAGCTCTGTACAATTTTGCAATGGATAAAAAAACTAGAGAATTTGAATGACCAGACCTTTTTTATTTTTCTTTATTACTTTTACACTTGTTGAGTCATGTGGGAATATTCTCAGTAAAGAGGTAAACAAGCTGGGGTTTTTTTTTGTTTTGTTTTTTTGCTCCTGGGAGCCAGACACATGGTATATCATCAACTGTTTTTTTACTGCTTGCCCTTTCTTGGCACAATAGCTCCTTGTGGTATTTGAGAACTAGCCAGAGGAAAAAGGTTCCTTGTTTAATCTAATATTTAAAATTTCATTAGAAAATATTTGATAAACCAGCTTGTTTATCATAAAGCTGAAAACACGCAACTAGCAAAAAATACATAAAAATAGGCAAGAGAATACATAGAATAGTCTAGGCAAGTTTAAGTCAATAACTTCGTATAATGTTGTATAATTATCTCAATTTGTTAAAAGACAATACAATCTTTCATTGTTTATCTTTTTTCTTTTTAAGCACACACATGCATATTTATCAAGTACAGAGTTTGTCTAAACATGAGGTTATTTGATTTTAGATAAATTGAATTTCTTCCTCTTTAAGTCTTTAAGTCCATTATCTCATTTTATCAAATGGAGCATATGACATCATTATTATGCCAAACAATTTTTTGTCTTATTCCTAACCTCTTGTTTTTCATTATTATTATTGTCAGCTCCGTGAGGAAAGAGGAGTGGCTAAATGGCGCAGGCCCCAGGCGTTTGTCTCGGCAAGGTAGCGATGGTGCCCAAGTGCCTGGTGAGCCCCGAGAGCACACCATTGACTGTGGTGACATTGTTTGGGGGCTGGCATTCGGTTCCTCTGTTCCCGAAAGACAGAGCCGCTGTGTGAATATTGAGTGGCACCGTTTTAAATTTGGCCAAGACCAGTTGCTGCTGGCTACCGGCCTCAACAACAGCCGCATCAAGATATGGGACGTGTATACAGGTGAGAATTTTCCATTCATAAACTGAGTAATTGTTGGTGAAGGCTATCGCTAAAAGGCTGTTTTCCTCCCATAACATGTGATGTCCAAAAATATATAGCATTACCCAAGCTCTGTTTAGCAGATGTAAAGAGAGATCTCCCTGACTGCTCCACAGTTCCTGCATGTACCTTTCGTTTTTTTCCCTCCAAGTGGAAAGCAAGAACATGTCATGAATTTTGGCAATCCTTTTCTGTACACTTAATTTGTTTAACCTCTAGGCCTCTGTCATATGTGGCATTTTTATGAACATTTGTGAGCCTCTGCAGGCTCAAATATGTTTGATAGTGACTTTCAGTGAGTTTTAAATTTTGCTACCTAAGCTCGCATTATGTATTGTGTGTACTTTGTCTACTGTGTGTGCAAAGGGAGGCAATGGCTCACAGAAATGGAATGTTCACAGAGTTGTTTTTTTGCATGCCAGTTGAAGTGTTTTCATTGGTAGGTGGGAAATATCTGAAGAGGAGGAGGACCACGTTCTTTACTTCTATTGGTTGCTTTGGGTGTATCGGAGTGACTACCGTTTATTGCTGTAACAGACACAGCCTTCTGCTTCTCTCTTCCCAGAGAGGCACTGCCCTGAAGAGCTCCTGCTTATACTCCCTTATCTCAGGATCCTGTTCTGTTTGAACATACCATGTTGTCGTACAAGGGATTTATCATAACGTTTCAGAAACCTGATGCTGTTTGATCTTACAAAATTGTTAGGAACTGTTACTTAATTCTGATGCTGACATTTTGTGGTTCAGACAGAAAATAGCAGCTATTCTTAATCCAACTCAGATTTGTAGGGCTTTAATGTGAATTAGTTTGACATGTTTTAGGGACCGTTACCATATCCCTCAAGGCTTTTGATTATACCTTAAGAAAACAAGCTTGGGTGTGTCAACCGGCATTCTTGAGCTAATAAAGGCTGTATATCTTGTCTTTGGAGGAAGCTTTATAGTAATAATCTTCTCTTTATACAATGCTTTCCATTAGTGTGAGTCTTGAAGCAGGTTCCTTTGACATTAAAATTCTGTGTGCTGAAAGTGTGGATTTTAAAGGTTTTCTCTGTAGGACAAATCAATTGATGTGGACTTTGTTTAATAAACAATACTTGACTAAGTGTACCAACAGTTAAGTGTCTCTTGACCTCATTTTTTTTTCTAATGGTCAATTTTTTAATTTTATTTTATATGTGCAGGAAAACTTTTGTTGAATCTAATGGATCACACAGACATTGTGCGGGACCTAACATTTGCTCCAGATGGCAGTCTTATACTGGTGTCTGCTTCGAGAGACAAGACATTGCGTGTGTGGGATCTCAAGGATGATGGTGAGATGACCTCCTATTAATCTAAAAATACAGTGTTTATGCAGTATGCCTGAAAGTCCTTGAAATTTATTGCCTCACTTGGAATGTGCTGGGGTGTATGTTGGAATGTGTGTTTTTTGTTTTTTTTCCCCTTGCAGAAATTCTTCTGCGTGCACACAACGTGCACCATATTTCATGATAGCTTTTACTTTGTTTTGGAAGAAGAAAGTGGAACAAGTTTAAGCTTGCCAAACCGCTCTATCTAAAAGCAGCATGTGTCTCACTGTTCATATACATTTTAATTAAGCATATTAAACTTTTTCTTATTCTATGAAAATAAAGAAAAGCCATTTAATACAAACTATACTTACAATTTTCAATCACGCTATATGTATGTATCACACACTGCCATGTCAGCTCACAGCTTCTGATGCATTTTTGGGATTTCTGCTTTAGGTAACATGATGAAAGTGCTGCGTGGACATCAAAACTGGGTGTACTGCAGTGCCTTCTCCCCAGACTCCAAAGTGCTGTGCTCTGTGGGTGCAGGCAAAGCGGTATGTACTTCAGAATCCATTCTAACCTTTTGACTGGATGTACTGTGTGTTTTGAGTATTATTGTTTGTAACTATTTGAATGACATCAAATCAATTTCAATTTTAAAATGAATCTGCACATAATGCTCGGTGTCATAACAGCCATGTCTGTAGTTTTACATTTGACAATTTTTTTGTTTGTTTTTTGTTCTGTGTATATTGAGCATACTGAATGCAGAAATGCCATGGTATCATAATGGCAAATATCATTTTTTAGAAAGCCATCCCTACAGCTATCGGTGTTAAAAAAAAAAAAAGTCTATGGAAGGATTATTCTCCATTTCAATAAAGCTAAATGGTCTGCTAGTCAATTTGCTGTCTCCTCATCCAACAATTTACTTCCTTTTCCAAACGCATTAATGGGCCTAGCCTGATGAGCCCTTATGGCATTGATAATCCTTAAATAGGGGGCAGCTGAACACATGACTACTGTGCTGCCCACAACACATCACTTCGCATGAGCAGACTGCAGTCGTTGTACCATGCGGTTGTGTGTGTCTATAAGTGTCTTGCTTTCCCTGTCCCAGGTGGAGGCAGAGCTCTGTGTGTGAGTGGTATTGAGGGGATGTATGCGGGGCACGGCTGCCATCGCGCCCCCTGCTGGACGCACTTGTGCCCGTGCCCACGCCCCAGGGGCCTCCGTGCTCCTGGCTTCAGGGGCTTCCTGTACGTAGGTGTTGCTCCATGTCTGTCTACATCTGCTGTTGCAGTTAATGCTCCCTTTATTGTATTCTTCAGTTTATCCAACAAGAGTTGGTTTATATGGTAGACCCCCCCTTCCCCAAAAGCTGTTCCTCCTATCACATTTTTCTTTTTATTAATTTGTAGAATCACCGTTTCCCTCACGTGTCCCTCCTCATTAGGTCCTCTTCTGTCAGCCTGAGCAGATCCTTTTTTGTCTTGCTTTATCTGTAGGATTCTGGACATTAGAGCTTAAATCATAATCATCATCATTAACAGCCACACATTAGTGCCCTATCTCCCCTGCTTGCAAACTTGTGGGCCAATGCAAACCTGTGCTGGTGCGATTTGGAAAATTAAATTAAGAGCCTTTAATATTAGTTAATGGTGCAGGTTATAGTGTATTGTTGACATCTGTGAAGAATGAAAGGGCTCTTGGTGCCTTGATAGGCTGTATGTTGTCTGATATATTTAGAATTGAATATAGGCAATATCAGCTTTTGGTTGCCTTAATGGTCCAGTGGCTACTTCTGTTCAGTGCTCCACCAATGATTTTTTTTTTTTTTTGCTGCTTGTAAAGCTGCTTGCAAATATGTTTACTTTGAATAAAAACATTTGAAGCATGAAGAGCCTGGAGTGTTGTCAAGTAATCTTCCCAATGGTTTGATGATACCCTGTAACATACCCAAGCTTTTCAGGCAGCAGATGTAGAAGTGATTGAGTACTGCTTACTAACATGCTTTTTGCCAGAATCTCCTTTGCTGCCAGACGGACCCTGCTGCTAAAGCTTTAATATAATTCTGGCTATTCCAGCTGCATATGTCAGGCTGTGCTAAAAAATTTTAAAGTACAGGCCTGAATCTTGGACACTAGAGCCCTTTCATCTCATGGTGCTGAGTAAGGTGGTGGAAATTCTTTGGTGAGGAACTATGAACTGTTTGTGTAACCCACACTAACTCAATATTTTCAGCTATAGTTTAGGCACTGGCTATTGTAATGCAAATGTATACTTTTGCTCAAGAGCAATGCCTTTAAAAAGTTTCTTAACTAATGAAATGCTTCTAACGATGACTTTTCACTAAAAAAACTTTATTTCTAATTTGACCAGAAACATGAACTAGGACATTGTTCTAAAGTAAAGCTATCTGTTGAGAAACCAATGGCAAATTTTGATGTAGCGAGTTTGTAATGATCATGCTGTATGCTGCTGTATGTTGTTTGCCAAAAGCGTCAACCTTTTGGCCATCAAATGTTCTCTTCTCTTGCAGTATCTCTCTCCTCGTAGGCCTCCGCCGGAGCGGTGCAAGCCTATTGTAAACTCAAGTGAACTAAAACTCTGAAAGGGGATACCAGTGGAGTAACATTATGTTACCTTAAGTTACTACTTGTTTGTATATATATATTTTTTTTTTACCACTTTCTTTAGTCTTTCAAAAAAAAATTGTAAGGTAATTCAACTGAAATATTTTGTAAAAAGTTCTAGCGTGTTACTAATCCAGATTGATTATTGCACTGTTCAAGACCTGAAGTTTAACTAGATTTTAGAAGCTTTGATGGATATTTATAAAAGTTATGCATTATACAAGTCATACATAGTATATTATACACACATGTCCAGTGATTTAACAATGCCTTGCTGTTTGTATGGCATGTGCTAACGATTTCTTTTTGTTTACTGTACTGTGTAATGTTAAAAAAATGACACTGAGCATATCTTGTCTTAATTTGACCTTAATGGTGTATCTTTGTCTGATACTTGGGGTGTGTAAATGCTGTATTCGTCAGTGCAGGGACACTGAGCTATAACCAGTTTCTCTCTTACCTTACAGGTGTTCCTGTGGGACATGGATAAGTACAGTCTGATTCGTAAGCTCGAGGGCCACCATAATGATGTGGTGTCCTGCGAGTTCTCTCCTGATGGAGCCTTGTTGGCCACAGCCTCCTATGACACCCGTGTAATAGTGTGGGATCCTCACACAGCCACTATATTGCTCGAATTAGGGTAAGGCTTTCATAAAAAGTATTTTTCATAAAATACTGCTGTTCTTCTCCTAGCATAACTTTATTTTCGTACCTACTTATAATGACTGCTCATTTTTCTCCTTATTTTTCCATTGCAGGCACCTTTTCCCTCCTCCATCTCCTATATTTGCAGGGGGAGCAAATGACCGCTGGGTTCGTTCTGTGGCTTTTTGTCATGATGGCCGCCATATTGCCAGCATCACTGATGACCGGTAACTTTACATTCAAATTTATTTGTAAACTTAATGGAAACTACAGAGATTTATGTCTGAATGATCACTAAAAGTCCTGAAGCACTAAATAACTGTTGGCTGTAAGGGGGAGGGTTTGTGTTGGTGTGTGTTGGGCCTCCTCTCCTTGGAGATATCACATGCTTCTCAAATGACTGCAATTAATCATCAAGAGGTGCCTGGATTGCACTCGCCGTTGCTCTGCCTCAGCTTGTTACTGGCTGGCCGCAGGGGAGGGGGTTGCTGAGGGAGTGGCATTTAGGGGTGGTTGTGGTTCAGGATTGGCTGAAAGGAAGGGAGTGTTCAGTGTAAAATATTCTTCATACAATGAGTCTCTCTAGACAGACAGCTGAAACATTCACAGTAGAGAATGTTAAAATGCATTTATTGTGAGAAGCTTGCATGAAGAAAAAAGAGCGGAAGTAAATAGTCCAGTAGCATAATCTGACATAAAGCTTGTCCCTAATATTCTTTTTGTGACACTAAGTTTGTAAAGTTTCCCTCTCAGTACATTTTTATTCTCTGATCAGGGATAAGTTACTGGTTCTATAGTGACCTGAGTGATGATAATGTTAACTTTTATTCAAGCTCTGTTCTGTTATTTCTCTTGGTCAGGTTGGTGCGCTTTTGGAGCATCGATGAGAAATCTCCCCAGGCCGTTGCCTCACTCACTAATGGCCTATGCTGTGCCTTCTCTACAAATGGAAGTGTTTTAGCTGCTGGGTGAGTTTTTATTCTGCAGCATGTTATGTGGTTACTTTTCTCATTCAAGTGTTTAGTGATTAATCACATGATCACTGATTTAGTAATTATTAATATTATAAATGGTTATTTTATTAATTTGTCTCATTTAATCTAACAAGAGCTGTACTAAAAAAGTACACATTGGTGTTAAATATCAATCAATCTGTCTATTTTTGTCTTTATTAGTTCACGTGATGGCGGTGTTCATTTCTGGGAGTGTCCTCGCAGTGTCGCCAGCCTTCAGCACTTGTGTCGCATGACACTGCGAAGAGTACTGTCCACACAAAAAGTCTACACACTGTCGATCCCTCAATGCATGCAAGATTACTTGGCCTACAGGAGCTTCTAGCCCAAAAGGCACAGTGGCAAACTGTTAAATCAATAATACAGCCTTTATATGAAAACTGGGTGCTGGAAGGATTGAGGACAAGAAAAATAAATAAATAAAAAGATTGAGGGTGAGAAAAGGAAGTGATATTCTTTTAATAGGCTCTAAGCTGTACTTAAAGATATCACTGCTTTAAGTAATTTTTTGTAAGTGTTATAAAGCTGCTTGCACATTACCCTGTCAGTACCTTTTTTGCACACTAAAACCTAAGTCTTCTCGTTTGCTCCTTCACCCATATCAGCTAGTGGCCTTTAGACTGCCTTATCGTCTATGTCACTTTGGTTTTTTTTTTTTTTCCTCCCTTCTTGGTCCACCAACGTCTTGTGTGCAAAAGCCTATGGTGCAACTTTCAAGAATGACATCTGTAATGTCTTTCTAGCAGGACATGTGAATGTTGGCTGACCTCAAGTGGGGTTCTCTCAAAAGAACTTCAATGATTTGGAGAAAGTGTTGGAATGAAAGAGTTGCATACTTTTTCTACGTGTATAGTGCTGTATGTGGTATGTTTGAAAAGATTTTAGGAGATCAGGGATCTAGGCAATGCTTCCCCTCAGTGTGCCTCGATTGCAGCAGAAATCTTTAGTGCTGTTTGTCCACACCCAAACACTGCCTCAGTATCAGCCTTTTTCTCAACCTCCGTATCCCTGACAATGTAGTAATGAAGTTGATTTCTTTTTCAGATTGTTTGTTTATTTTTTATCTGTACAGACATTTGTAAAGAAATGCTTTGTGTGTAAATTTTGTATATAATTCACTTTCCTTTTTTTTTTTTTTTTTTTTCTTCTTCTTTGCTCAGTATAAGAATGTAATATACTTTTTGTTTTCATATCTGTATAATGCCCATGCTGTGAACTCCAGAGATGGAGACTGGACTGGTTATATGGCAGGAGAGGAGGTTATCGGTTATTCACTAACAAAAGCACTAATGTTCTCCAGACACTTCTTTGAGGTTGGCCTGCAACCTATATTTATTATATATGTGTATATATAGTGCTTGTTGGTCGTCAAACAGCACACTTAAAATGTCACCCCACGTTTAATCCTCTGTCGGGTTTCTGCTATCAGAGTAGATCTACCTCTAGTAACATCTGGCTCGAGTAACATCTGATGAAGGCTCAGTATTTACATGCAGTTTAACAGAGCTGTAACTCTGTTGTACACTAACGTCTAATTCTGCCTGTCTTAGCCGATGATCGCTGATTGACGATAAGCAGGGAGAAGTATATGCTAAATGTATAAGCAATTGTTGTGTTTTAGACAGTTTCACTTTTTCTATCAATGTGCAGACAATGAATCTTGGCAATAAATTGCTTGTTGTAACATTGGAGCCGATGCCAAAGATCCGCTAGGGTTCTTCATTGTGTTTTTGGCATGCAGTATTGCTTTTTTTTTTTTTTTTATCATCCATTTCTGGCTAAAACTTGAGGCCTTTTGTTGAATGCTGGTTGCTTGTTCTGTGTGTATGGGATCAGCTCTCTGATAAATCAGCTGTAATTGCATAAAGTAGCAAATTTATATAATACATTGCTTTTCATTATACATTGCAAACATTTTCAACTTTAAAATAGTATACAATATAAGCAACTGGAGTAGTTATAAGAATGTATGGTTTTTTCAATTTTTTTGTGTGTGTATTTTGTAGAAATTTAAAGAAATAAAGGCTTGTTTTCAAATAAATCTGCATCATTGTTGTTTACAGTGCTATGGTTCTCAATGTATGTGCATTAGGAGCACTGGGAGATTCCACAGCTGAATTTCTTTGCATAAGGGCGCATGAGGATCTCCAACATACAAATCTCTCACCAGTTTATGTCCCAGACCCTGGTTCATAACAATTGAAAAAGCAGGGTCTGTTCAAGTTTCTTAGTAAATTTTCTGTGCTAGAGGGAAATTTTAACAGTGTGTGCTTTCATATGAGACAAGCTGGTTTATTATTGACTTGCCTCTAACACTGTTAGGTTAAAGATTAAAAACTGCAGATGACATTGCTCATGTGCTATAGAGTGTGATGTAAACAGTACGTTCAGTTTACCCCTGGGCAAAAAGGAGGAAGATGGAATATTTGTTCATGTCAATGCTGTTTAACTCACAGCAGAGTGAAATTTTAGTGGTCTTGTTAAACCTGTTTAAATGTGGGTTTTTGTTTTTTTTTATTTTGTTTTTTTTGGGGGGGGGTGTTGCTGATTATTTAGCTTATTTTAGATCACAATACACTTAATCCTTCCTTCTTTCATTTTTTTTAATCTAATGTAGGCCTTATGTAAGTTGCTGAACACTGATGCCTGCTTACCATAACTGACTATTTTGAAATTAAAAGTTTTATTAGATGTTTTAAGTTTTAAATAGGATTTATTGAGGTTGTTAATGTAAAATATCTACTTAATTGTGTTCAGGCACCAGCATTTCAATCTTAAAGCAAAAAAACAAGTCAGTATAAGTAGAAATATAATGTTTGAGTATATATTAAATTTCAGTAAAGATCGGCCTTTCCTTAATCAGTTGCTTTTTCATTAAGTATTGTTTAATCTCCTCATAGAAAATATGGAAATCACTAAGACAAATAAATTAATATACCAAATTTTACATAAAAGTAGCTAGCAGTAGTAGAAAAGAAAGGTACTTTGTTGTTACAAAGGAGATTGTTGTCATAACTTGCGAGGGTGGATGATGAAAGCAGGTCACATACTGAAGCTTCATGACATCATAATCAGGGTGGCTTAGTGGTTAGCACGTTTGCCTCGCACCTCCATGGTTGATGGTTTAAATCTTGCCTTTGCCCTTTGTACACAGAGTTTGCATGCTCTCCCTGCACTGTTGGGGGTTTCCTCTGGGTACTCTGGTCTCCTCCCAAAGTCTGATCACATGAATTATATCCTGTTTGGCATCTCTAAACTGTCTGTAGTGTGTGTGAGACTGTGCCCTGTGATGGTTAGGTGCCCTGTCCATGGTGTCCTCTGCCTTGTGCCCTGGGTCCATTGTACAGTAATTGGTGCTAGTTTCCAAGTGAGCCTGTGTATGATAAAAGGTTTAGAAAATGAATGGTAACAGTTTTTAATGTGTTCTTCCAGTGAGATTCTAAAGTGAAGGCCTTTGGCATGGTTTTTTGCCAAAATTGTATTCATATGATTCAATGCAAAAAAACTAATTTTCCTTGGGTTTCCTACAATTGTGCACACTTCCTGTTTTCTAGTCATTGTTACTGTGGACTACAGAGACATTTCCTGTAGTCAGCACACTCTCTTATTTCCCTCTTCAAGCACAAATTTCAGTATAAAATGATTTTTTTCCTGACACTGTGAATAATTAAGTATAATCTGATCCTTACAAAATGAGCTGAGTTTATTATTCCCAAATCTCAGGCGATGACAAAGACAGTTATTTGTGCAAAATGTGAAAAAAATTACGTGTTTGCTTCCAACTTGGCAGAAAAATCTATCCATTTCTATTTTTACTGTACATACTACCACATTGTGTGTGTGTGTGTGTGTGTGTGTGTGTGTGTGTGTGTGTGTGTGTGTGTGTGTGTGTGTGTGTACTGTGACGTCCAGCAAGGGGCGCCACTTTCACAATAAACAATAATAATTAATACAAACTGTAAACAGCTGCTTGCTTTCTAGGTAAATCTTATATGTAGTATTAATTTATTCATTACCAATATATCATTAATGAGGATATGAGAGTCCCTCATCCCCTGGATAGTCAATTTTCACAATAGCATTTATATATTTATATTGCTTTGATATAAACACTTTAGATCAGAAATATCATGTTCCAGATAAAATGTGCATGTTGTTACTTCTTATGAAAGATGTAGCCTTAATTATGATGAAGGCTAATGAGTTGAACGTACGATTATTTTAATCAGAATAAAAGGAACAGTCCACATTTATCTGAAGCACATGCATTTCTTCTGAAATATTTGTGAGGTTCTTCTGTGATTCTGGGCTAAGTAGATAGTTGGTGCTGTATTTGTTCTGTTCCTGTGAGACGTTAGTAGCTGTGTGTTGTGCTGAAAACCAGTAGAGCCTCTTCTCTCGTTTACCATTGAGCAGCAACATTGAAAGGCATAATAATCAGCAATCCAGTGTAGAATTGGCGTAGATGTGGAGACAGCAAATGCTGTACTCCGAGTTGTGGAATGCTGTTCAGGTTTATGAAGAATTTACAGTGAGTTACAGCAGAATGCAGAGACTTGGCTCAGTCAGCATGATAGTGTGTTGGTGAAGTTAGCATGACATTTGAAAGCTATGGAACCTGTTTAAGCAGAGTGGATGTATAGATATGAGGTGAGAGAATTAATAGACTAAAGTATGCTGCTGCATGAGCTATGTGCCATTCTCCGTCAGAGGTCAAATGTCAGGGTTAATTTGGGAAAATAAAAATAGACCAACATTTTGATGACTGTTAAAAAGTGAACACAAATTTTTAAATAGAAAAAAGCTCTTTTTGCTGAAATGAAGGATATAAATGTTGATATGCAGGGCATTCATGGTGGATTTTTATTTTTTTATGGGGTTGCATTTTCAATCCTTCATGCATGCATGCATTACTTCTCTCACTAATCTTGGTGTGTGATGTGTGTGATGGTATCTTCGTGGTCCTGGCAGGCTGGCTTGAGTGTGTAGAGGTGTCTTGCCTAAGGAAGTCATGGTGAAAATTTCTGCAGTTGTGTCAGACTTTTTGTTTGTTACACTACAGCCATAACAGTCCTAGGAACAACTACAAATCATATTGGTTCCATTAAACCCACATGCAGGAAACTTTCTCTCTGCCTGCTTTGACAGTCTCTACAGGATGAAGCCTGTCCTTAAGCAAGCTGCTTACGTAAGGATGACGCTCCTGTGGGAATGATGCAAAGCCTGTTACAGCAAGCCTGGTTCTCATGCAACAGCTCTACTGCTTCATCATTGTCCTCTCTTCCCAGGTTTTCTGCAAAATGTTTATAACTATCTTGTAATGCTCTTCCACAAACCTGAAATTTTTCAGGTTTAGCTTTTTATCATAAAATACATCCTTAAATCATTAACATAGGGAACATTTCAACAAATAACAATACTTATCATACTTATCATAGGCATATATGCAGCACATACGAACCACTGTTTTTGTGTTTAGAAATGAGCAGAAAGAGGTAGCTATAAACACACACACACACACACACACACACACACACACACACACACACACACACACACACACACACACACACACACACAAATAGTGAGTACACTTTATTTGCTCCCTTAATTCTTGTATAGCAGCTCTGATGACATCATGGGAAAAGAGTGAGTCAACAAGAGAGAGCAAGAGAGAGCAAGAGAGAGCAATAGAGAGCAATAGAGAGCAATAGAGAGAGAGAGAGAGAGAGAGAGAGAGAGAGAGAGAGAGAGAGAGAGAGAGAGAGAGAGAGAGAGAGAGAGTTTGACGAAACTACCAGTAAGATATGAAAGATACTGAAGATTTGACGGATGTTTATAAACCACAATCACAGAAATGCACAGTGTCTGCTTACAGATTTCAAAAGGAGATGTCTTTTCATATAATATAAAATAAGGGATCCATAATATTTCTTTTGAGAATATCTCTAATGGGAACTCTCTCTGACAGATAAATACTCTTAAACATTTTATAGGCTACACTGGCTAATGCATTAGGAACTATTTAAAAAAATGTTTTGAAGAGATCTTCAAGAGATCTCAAACAATAAAATAACATTTGCACTACACTGTACCTTGTGTCAACAACCCATCAGAACATCATCCACAGCAGCTCACAGGTGTGAAATATGTCTGCTTATATGCTTAATATGTGTGTGTGTATGTGTATGGTAATACCATTCTCACTTGATGCATCAACCATTTGAGACATTTATATTACATGCTCTTTAACTGACTTTTTTGACTTCTTGTGGTTTCCTTTGCTCTGTGGTGGTACTAATAAGGATGCATCTCTTGTATTTTCAGTATGCAACTTTTACTTGGAAACACACAATATAGTGTATGTATACCATAATTGGACCTTATGCACTTTAAAAGTAAACATTGCACCTTATTAGGTAAAAGATTGGAATCAAACATGAATTAGATTAATTAGTTTGTCCTGTTTCTAAAGAAATTTAACTTGTTGATCTTTCAGATGTGAAAACGTTTGGATCAACTGAATAGCCTAGTTAATTAGGTGACTAGTTAGATAACCACCATCACAGAACAGATAATATCATCCCCGGGTATAATCATAAAATTTATAGTGCTTGCAGTTCACATTTTGTGATAATAATGCTATTGACCGAAACGGAGCAGGGAGCATAGCATATATTTTAAATAGCATCATTTTAAACTCACTCAAAAGCAGTAACTAGTATATCAACTATGTTGAGAATGTACAGGGTTATGAATGAAGACTTTATATAAGACATCTTTGGGTTGTGTCCCACCTCCCCCAGTGGATGAGTTGACTTATTGTTAACTAATTGTTCAAGGACAAACCATTAAATATTTACTGCTCCTCTGTTTTGTGTTCTCTCCAACTATCCATGTCCCCAAAGAAACTTGGTCTTTATTATTATTATTATTATTATTATTATTATTATTATTATTATTATTATTATTATTATTATTATTATTATTTAGAGCCAAGGGTCCAGAGATTCCAGCCATACATTTGAGTTTGTTTGTGCTGCTTTTAATTTAGTAATTGATAAATCCTTTTTAAGTGAATGTAAAAGCATGTTATAAGTGTTCATGAAGTGACACTGTGTCATCCTTCTGCCATTTTTTTTTTAATCTACTAAAAGATGTTGAGCAGGTGCATTAAACCCTTTAACTTCTTTTGTACGGGTTAAAGTTTTAATTAAATCTGCCAGACACTGGCACTCGTTTAGTGCACACCCTGATCTTATCGGTTGTTGGGTGATTAAGTCATAGTGAGAAGAACTACATTTCCCATAATGCACCACGACTTACGGATGCTACCAATGTCTGACAAGAGAGGAAAGGGGGAAAAACTCCGCGAGGCGCTCAACAAAGCCGAAGACGACTGAACAAAGTGACAGCACGACTTGTTAAATCAGCTGAGTTTGTGTTTTAGTCTAATGGATGTCAACTGACAGTTTCAGCGGTCACTTTATTCCGATGGGGCGCTTTGGCTCCAGGCTGATTAATGCCCCTTGGTAGACGTGTAGATGTTTAAACATGTGTTTGCGGTAACATTCAAGTTCTCGGTGCGGCTACAGCCTTCCAGACAAGTGCCAATGCTGAGGAATGGATGGTGAAGAAGGGAACATGGTGTCCACTCGGGATGAACAGGTGGAAGGGAACAGCGCGGACACATCAGCCATCCAGCAGTGCCAACTTCTCCAAAACATCATCGACATCACCATCTCCAATTTACAGGGACTCCGGACGAAGTGCGCAGCGTCCAACGACCTGACACAACACGAGATCCGCACCCTGGAGGTGATCCATTACTCACTCACTCACTCACTCACTCACTCACTCACTGATTCATTCACTCACTCACTCACTCACTCATTTACTAATTCACTCACTGATTCACTCACGTACTGATTCACTCACTGATTCACTCATTCACTGATTCACTCACTGATTGACCCACTCACTCACTCACTCACTCACTGATTCACTCACGCACTGATTCACTCACACACTGATTCACTCATTCACTGATTCACCCACTCACTCACTCACTCACTGATTCATTCTTTCACTCACTCACTCACTCACTCACTCACTCACTGATTCACTCACTCACTGATTCACTCACTGATTCACTCATTCACTCACTCACTCAATGATTCACTCACTCACTCACTCACTAACTGATTCACCGATTTACTCACTCACTCACCCACTCACTCTTACTCACTCCTGCTCATAAAGAACATCTCACATATTTTGGTAACATTTAATTTAGCTCTGATGTTCACACATTGACGGTTTCAGTAATATTAAAAAAAATCACACCTCGATACTCTTAAAAACTCCTGTGAACGGGGAGTCTCCCACTGCATTGTGAGTTTCTCCCCCATTCCCCAATCTCTCAGTTGTCTGGAATGTGTGCATGACTGTGTGCCTTGTGATGGGTTGAGCCCCTGTCCAGGTTGTTCCCCACCTCATGCCTTTGAGTCACCTGGCTCCCTAGGCGACCGATTTACAACATCTTGAGGTGTATGTGTGTGAGAGAGGGTACATTTTTTTAATGAAGGTTTACCAATGTGCGATATACAGATGGGTTTTTTGATGTTTACTGTGGCTAGGAATCGTTTCATTTAAGCAGGTGTTCTTACTATATTATAGTTCTCTGGTAGGTTATGGCTGGTGTCCATGTAGAATTTCATTTAATGAATAAGGATCATAATATTCAAGTTAAACATGCAATATTTAAAATACCCACTAACATACAAGGTTAGCTTTGTTTATATTTAAAGACAGCTGAATTATTTTCCTAAGATTACCGTCCTTATGTCCTTGGCCATATTGTACAAAATGAACCAATAGTATTTGCTTGCAATTTTCATCTTTCTTATAAAGTTCATTGCAAACTTAGAAATTTAGCCCAGGCATGGAAATATTGTTTTATTTGTCAATCCAGTCAAATTCCAAATGCGTACTTAGGCAAAACTGACTAAGGAGCTAATGAGCCTTTTAGCCGTTCTTTTCATCCCCATGTCAGTCTCTTAAACTGCACAAGTGTTCAGCAGGACTACTAAATAAAGTGATCATTTATTAAAAAGATATTATTCAGATATTCAGCTTTAGCAATCTGGTTTAAACTTTCTGTTAACTTTCCAGTGATGGCACCATGGAGGATAGTGTGTTATACTTCTTCCTGGTTTCTGTTGTCAGATGTCTGATGGTTTATCTACCTATCTACTCTATACTGTGTTTATGTACCTCCTTAAAAGCATACAAATGACAGCCAAGTGACATCAAAGCAACCTGTAAAACTGGAGGTTCTATAATGTAGCCAGAATGTCTTTGGAAAATTTAGCGATGCACTGAATTATGTTGACGTTTTTTCATGTAAATTATTCTCATACTAATGCAAATGCAAACGTTATTGCTGTTATTTTTAACCACCGGTTGTAATTCAGATTGCCAGTTTACTATATGGAGCAGCACAGGGCCTGTACTTAATTACCGTTTTAAACAAGAGAAGCCCGTGTCAGTTGAGACTGTGTACTATTTCTAATGAGACACGGGTAGATTGTGACACTGTGTGTATGTTACCTGAACATGAAAGCAGAGCCTAAAGCTGCGGGTTCTTCAACATTGTGTGTTCAAAAACTTCACTTACACGTTTACTGTTGCACTCTTAGTTTACGTATCTTATGGATACTTAGTTGCACATTAGTTTATGTGTTCTTTTTTTAATGAGAAAAAAAATAGACATTATATCTGCTCAATGTCGTTTATGGTCTTCTTTCTGAAAGGAATTTGGATCACAAATTCCCTAGGGGAATATTTTTAGGAGAGAAATATTATAAATGTTCCTGTTGTGAATTGCAAGCTGAGGTTTTACTCGCACTGTAGCTCCTTTTAGATTCTTCAAAGGCTGGTTACAGAAATGTTAATTCCATCTGCACCATACTATCTGAGTGCCTGTGGGGTTTGTCATATTTTTATGTTTTAGAATGTGGATTTTTGTTTTTGGATTTTTTCCCTTTAAGCGGAACGCACCATCAAGACACTCTCTCTCTCTCTCTCTCTCTCTCTCTCTCTCTCTCTCTCTCTCTCTCTCTCTCTACTACTTAATAGAAATAGTTTTTGCATTCAATGTGAAAGACAAGCACCATCTATATGATCACACTCTATATTCTTTGAACTTCATATGCTGTATATATCAGGTGCGTTTCTCTGTAGTTTGGAGAAAAAATTATCATGGTTGGCAAAAGAGAATCTCAGGAAGGAACTCAGATGTGCCAGTGTTCTTGTTTAGCACTTCCTCTACATTTCTGAGCTTGGTGAAACATGCAGAAAAAGGTGTGAGTAACTCATAAGACAGCTGAGATATAAATGGGTGTAATTAATACGTTCAGAGATGCCTATTGCAAATTTACATTAAAAAAAGGAGTGACTGTAATCTGTGGACCTCATGATTCAGTTAAATTCTAATGAAGGTTGCCAGAATGTCATTATAACTTGATTCTTAAAGCATCTTAATCAATCTTGAGTTCTGAGTCCTTGAGCCTCTTTTATGATTTTGAGCAATATGGCAACTTGTTGTTTTTAAATGTTTATCATAGTAGATGAAAATTATAGCTTTGATGTGTGTTTTCATATTATCTATGTATTCAAATATTGTATGTATTTCATTTTGTGAAATATTCAAGAATATTTCTAATATTGTGTCATGTTGGGTCAATCATCTCTAATAGGTGATTAAACTCAGCTAAATGTCAGTTACACTTTCGGTACACAGTGAAGTGAAGCACAGTGACGTGTACTGTTGAAGGTTTAAAACACACGTGTGCTCTAGATTGTTCTAGCATTTGTTGCAGTATGTACTAAGTATATCTCAAGAATTTGAGAAAGTCATGTGTTAATTACTTCTGTATAAAGACAAGTTGAGTTTGATGGGTGTTTATTCTGGTTTGCATTAACAATTGAAACCTAAATATCAGTTAGGGTTGTGGATAAATGTTCCAAAATGTAGATTTTGGTAAACATTTAATAATCAAAGCCATAGAACTTTGCTACACTACACTTACTCCATCAATAGTGCTGACTGACTTGTGTTTTCATGGATATTGCAGTATTTTATTTCTGCAGTTCAACTGTCCCGCAGAGCCCTGATCTATCACCCATAACCCAGTTAACCAGGCCTTCAGCAAGCATCTGAACTTTATGCCTAGGTGTGTTGGAAATTAATTTTCTAGAAAGGTGTATTATTTATGTAATCTGTAAATATACAAAGGATGTGCGCATTGCCTGCTTGATCCAGGGTGTATCCCTGAAGCATGTTCATTAACTGTAATAAGTCACAGTCATGGGAAAATGTAAAGGAGTGTTGTTCAGACAGTGTGCATAGATTTGGTATTTACAGAAACCAGCCTGTTCACTAGCTAACAAATACACTAATAGGCTTGATATATAATATCCTGACAGATATACAAAATAAGATATACTCTAGATTACATTACAGATCCATATGTCTAAATGTGTTTTCAATGGATGTTTAGTTTTCTCCAAAAGCATAGCAGTAGCTGGAAAAGCTGTGCTTTTCCTTCAGCGTGATTGGGTGTGTTTGCATGATTCCCTGTAATGGACTGGTATTCCGTCCGGGGTGCATTCCTGTCCTGTGCCCAGAGTTTCTGAGCTCCGGATTCACTGTTACCCTAACTAGAATACAGTGATTACTGGTTAGTTTCTTCCTTACTGCAGAACGTCCCTTGAGTTTTATTTAAGAATAAAGCTAGCTGCCAGCAAATTCCATATCTAATATCGCAGGATTATTTGTATGTGTTCATGCATTTGTACTGCTGCATCAACCTACATCATTGTATGTGTCTATTACTGTTACTGTTTTAATGAGTGAGGTGATGTTTGCTTTGTAAGTCTAATGTATTTCAGACATTAGTGTTACAAAGTTTATTTCAATCTTGAATTAATGAGTTCGCAATTTTATGTATAAAAACCTTGTAAGAGTTTATACATATTACAGTTTATAATTGCTTTATCTTGTGCTTTTGCATTGAGGCTAAGTTCATTAATGTTCATGTGTCACTTGTTTTTATTGTTTAACTCATCTTTACTCATGTGTTTATGAAACTGAGAAAAGTTTGCGTATATTTTAGCTCAGAGCAGAATTTGCAAATGTGAAAAATGTTAAAGTGAGCCTTTGTGACTCGAAGAGGAAATGTGTTTTGAAGCCATGTAAATCCTGTTTACCTGTAACTGTCTTTATTAGCATTAGGCAAAACCCTTATGATGTGTAGGTTTTAAACTATATTAAGGCCTTGTTTCAAAAAGAAACTAGTATCTTAAAATGATACAGCAGGTATAAGTTTTCTTAGAAAACCCAGTTCAGTAATAAACCATTGCGAGCCCTTTGTTGTGGATACCATGCATTGCAACCCTTTAGCCTAACTATAGTTGTATTTATACATTAGAGTAAATAATGATGTTTATGTGAAGTTTGGGCTTAAAGGAATATGTATTTTGATCGTTTGAATGCGAAGGAGTTCTCAAGATACATTTATAGAGTATCATTGGTGGAAAAGTTAACAAAGTCTTTGAAGGCCAATCAGGTGGAGGAGCTCAGAGCCTCTAGATCAACTGTTAGTTTCAGGAAATCCCCATGTGGTTTTTTATTCAGCTCTTTCTCTGTTTTTCCCCCCTTTCTTGTTTCTTTCGTTGTCGTTGTCACTCGTCTTGACTTTTTGTTTGCCCTTTTCCACAGATCATTTTCCGTAATGGAGAATTGCATGGTGGTCGAGTAGAACTAACAGCGAGTTTGGGCAGAAATGTATTCTATCATGAAACTATGTTACGAAACGTTGAAATGGTAGTGAACAGTTTCCTTGAAGATATGAAGTACTCTATTACCTTCAATATGTCAAACTGAACTTCACACCTAATATGCAATAACTTCACACATTAATGAAGGCTAAATTAAACAGTGTAGTACATAACACTGCTTTATACAGAATTTTCCATGATGTTATCTTGATACTATTATAAACAATGGGAGTGAGTTGTTGTGCAGCTCTCCTAGTCTGACATGTAGTAACATGAGCTAATGCTGTCTACAGTTACTCTCATCACCTATTACAATTGTGACGTTTCTCCTAGGCATTTAAATCAGTCTGTGAATCAGCGATGTACCATGACATGGTCATGCTCTCAATTTTATTTTTATTTTCTTAGCGAACCATAACTGAATGAACAACTGCAGTTACACAGCACAACCCAATATCACTTTAATGCTCATGTGCTGTATACCTTACTTTTTCCGAATGATCTCACAAGCTAAATTAACAAGCATTAATCGAATGCCAACACTTGCTGCTTTGCTCTATTTGCACACACAGACTTGTGCGTTGTGTCTCTCGAGCCTCTCCGTGATTAAGTAGCCGACTCTTATTGTACTCTTCCGTAAAGCTGCAGCTCCAGTAGAGCATGGTTGGCTGCATTCTCTTGGCCCACTGAGGCTCAGACTGTCTTTTGTCAGTCAGGCTCTTAAGTTAAGCAGGTGCCTATGAATACCCCCCTCCTGCTCTCTGCCCCTTGTGAGGTGTAACGGAGAAGGCAGATGAGGAGGAAGATTGTCATTGAATACAGCAGCAGCCCCGCGTATTGTGCCAGGCTGCGTCTGGTGCAAACTAACACCCCACCATGTGTGAGGTTCGCTCGTGGCCGAGCAGCGCATTAAATCAACCCAGGGCATCTTCACAAGCAGCCAGTGCACCTTTTCCTACTGCTCCTCACCTGCTGAAACTTTAATGCTATTCATTACTCATCTACAGTCTGTACCGTATACAGTAGTGCTGTCAGGACTGATGCACTGTTTGAATTATTGAAAATGAGTCTGAAATAATCTGAAACAATTGAATGTTTAAATCACCTAAGTCTAGTATTTCCTAAACTTTTTATCCAAATGACTCTTTGTTGTTTGATAGAGGTCTGAATGAATACATTGCATTTATTGCTTAATTAATTTTCACATACTTTTTTTTAAATTATGTATAAAATATTATTTGATTATAATTAAGCATACAGTACAAAGAATACGTAAAGTAATATTACTCATTTATAGTTAACCGCTTTTTCTTATTGCCTTTTCCGTGGCTGAACCTATGGATGTTGTCTGTGGGCATATAGTGCACCAAGTCAAAAAAAAAAGTTATCTGTATGTATTTCTTGATATATTATATATTAACTGAAAGAATTTCTAGTCCATGACCTAGTAAACTAGTATTGGTCAGTCACGCAATTCTAAAATATCTGCTCTATATTATATATACTATGTAGAAATATAATGTTATACATTATGTAGTGAATAGACATCAAAGTGCATTTTGTAGTGTTCATAAATATAATTCTTTATTTTTATAAATATAATTCTAAATAAAATGTGTTCCCCGTAAAGATGAGTTAAAAGCAGATTTTTATGTCAACCTAGACTTACATATTATACAAGTAAAAAAGAACATAAAAAAATACAACACTGCTCTCATAATTTTCTTTTCTTCAAAAATGCGACACGCTTTTCACTTTCTGTGGTTTGTGATACGAACAAACTGTCACATTACTGCTGATGGACTTTATATCTGTAGCAGTATAAAAATCATATTTTATTTAAGTGCCAAATATTAGTAATGAGAAATGAAAATGAAAAGCAGTTAAGGAATTTGACCAATCTAGTACACTTTCTTCAGAGAGTCATCTCGTATCACCTTAAATTGGTGTGCTCAGAATGAAGGAAAGAATAATCTGAGGATGTTTGGATTATGTGTAGAGAGGAGATAATAAATCACAAGTCCTCCATGACCTGCTCTTTTTAGCAACAGAAAGCTTTTATCTTGAACATTGTTGCTGTTCAAACTGGCTCTGCAGTTCTCAGAGCGTGGATGGTTGGCTGATGTTGTACTATCGTATGTCTATTTGTGTGTGAGACTATGAGGCTTTCCGGGCCTGTGGTTCATCAGGCAGCTGTGTGCAGAGATGGATGTCTCTGTCTTCCGGCTCTACTTGTTTGTCATGGGTACAGAAAAGACAGGTCAGACTTGCTTACTATAATAACTTCTAGCTATTTATAGACTACCATGCAGGCTGTTAGGAGGGCCTCTAAATCAAGAGCAAGACAGGTGGAGCCACGGGAGATTGTCCCACCTGCTAGTGGCTGACATGTTGGCTTTTGTTTTTCACAATGAGTCACAGTCAATTCTGATTATTATAGGCTTGTCTGCTACTGTGCCCTAATGGATCCAGTAAAAGGCATTGTTTAGTGGGTGTGGACTAGTGAATGCCAAATGAAGGACATTTGCCATATCATAACGTATCATACGACTCTTCTGGAAGACATTTTACAGTATATCCTATACATCAATAGATAGGTTTGCTATCAAAACAGCAGTGTTGCATTCTAATCTTGTAAAAAAAAAAAAAAAAACTGTGAGGTCAACAATTTTTTTTTATTATTAAAGTCAACAAAAATAAAAAAAAAATTTATGTGGCAAAAAATGTGCAGTGACTAAAATTAAGATTTTAATATCAGATCAGCTGCAGTTTGTAATTGTTATAAATTTTTATAGTGGTAATATTTGTGTATTGTGATCAAATTTATATCAAACTTTATTATTTCTTGTATGCTATAGATTCAGATATGAATAGTATATTTTTGTATTTCCCAGCCAACATGCAGGTGTAATAACTGCTAAAGTCATTAACTATGCACTGTAACTGACCTATTAAAGAACATGAAACTTTTGGTGAAACTTCTTGTTCCTTTAAGCAACCTAATAAACTTGTTCTTGCTTCAACCCATTTTCATCCTTGCAGCTAACCACATGTGTAGCCTGTTCACACACACAGACAGCAATAGCAACAGCAGTTTTCACCCACCTTATCACACTGACGTCATTTATGGGGATTTCCTCAGCTCTGGGTCTCATCGCTTGGAGTGTTATGTATGTTAGATATGTAGAACTGCGGATAGAACTGGCTCTTAGAAATTTTGTAGTAAACATGGTGTCTTAACTTCTTAACCTTGCAGAGTTTTTTTTATCATGATCTTTTGACTTGAGGATTCTATGATAAACATACAAGTGTTGCGTTTTTCTTCTTTTTTATTTTATTTCTACCTCATTTGCTTCCACTGTACTTGTCACCAGTACTCTCTCATAGTCTGGTTAGAGGAGGGATAATGTGCTTACTCTGGAGCATGTGAAGCCACCACAAATCTTTAAAATCAATGCCATCCTTTCAGCCAAAAGCAGGCCTGATTATACTCTAGTGGGCATCTGCTCTCAACCTCACATGTCTATGGTATCACCAGATCTTGCAATCTCCTGACATTGTGACGTCATTCCACTTGGGCTTCAGGTTACTGCTAGCTGTTTGATGTGCAAACATTTAGTCTATACTCTTTGAATTCTTCAGCCCTTCATGATTACACGATGTCCAATAATAATCACAATCATTCATCAAAGCTGCAGTGTAGTAACAGGGGTATAAATACATGAATGTTATGTATGTCTTTTCACGTTTAAATTAAACAGAGATTCATTATTCAAAAAAAAATCTAACGATGTATATGTGCTGAGAGTGAAATTACACTGCAATGGTTTCACTATGACTTATTGGAATCATTTTTTGCACCAAGATGACATGTCCAGTCGTATTCACAGCTCATGATCATGCCTGCAATTTTTTTCGGTTTCTGTCTCTGTTTTAATATGTATGGAGGCCTGTATTGAGACTTTTACATTTTACTGCATTTGGCAGATACTCTTATCCAGTTATCTTGACCAAATAATATTTTCTCATTCATGCAACTAAAAAGTTGGTGCTTTCGGGTCCTTGTTTAAGAGCCCAGCAGTGGAAGCTAGGTGGTGCTGGGAGGTGAACTTTTGATTGGTAGTCCAACATTTTAACGACTGAGCAACCACTGCCTTACAAACTGGAAATAAAATACTAAAATCTTACTATATATGTTGCATCACAATTTTTTTTGGGTGGTGTGCTTATTGTGAAGTTTCCCTGTTGCCACATATAGGGAATGTACAACTTTCAGTGAAGCTCTAGTGAATAAACTGACAAGGAAAATAACTATGTGCATGTAAAGAGAGAATGATGCTCAGTTTTAGTTCCTCTATAAGCTCTGTGGTTTATGTATGTGTCTGTCCCCTGTAGGTGAAACTGGCAAAGTACATCAGTAAGCAGCTGCAATGTAAGCAGAGGGTTCCGTTGTGTGAGCGATCGCTGGCCCTCAGCGCATTCCCACATCTAGTGGATTGGCTCCATACCATTAACCTCAGGCCTGAATTCATAGAGGTATGGTGTTTTCTTATATGTGTGTGTGTATGTGTGTGTTTATTTCAATAAATGTTTTTTTTTACATTGTAATACAAATGTGATATATATTACATTAGCAAATGTGTGCCATCTGTTGAAATGTATAATTGTACTGTAAAATAATCAGGGTTTGTTACTGTTGAACAGTGTAAGATAAAGTATTTCAGATAGAAACATTTTTATTAATAGTTGTTCTTGGTTATTTCCAGGGACAGGGCTTTCTCTAACCATGACAACAGACTTCTCAGTTCTGCATTTGCTTTTTATATTAGAAGCAGTAACTACTGTTGCGGTGCAAATCTGTTGTTCAGATTATTGTTCCTTTTATCCTCTGTCACATTTCAAGTTGCTACACGAGTTTTCCCAGTATCCTTGTATGTTTTGAGATGCTTGTGGATTCTAGATCTAACAATACAAAATAAATTATTTATCTAACATTGTGCTGTCTAGGTGTAAAATTAAAAAAGGACGTTTCGCTATTTCCCGATTTTCCGCTGCAACTGCAGTCGCTCTCGAATTTGGTTATAATAACAAACATTGTGTTTATGATAGTGACAGTCATGTGACAAAATATCTGCTATTCCATACAAAGCTGTTGTATGTTGAACATCACATGAGCCTTTTTTAAAATAATATGTTTTATATACTACGTGACACTTCACAGCCTTCTGCTAGTTGTGAGGTGATCTACAATTGCGCTGAAATCCTCCACCAATAACACATGCCACATTTTGTACACCTCGTGGTACATTCAAAAGTAAAAGAAAAGCACTGATGAAGCCGAGGTACTGTAAAGCTACAAACCCGATTGGGACACTGTATAAATTGTGAATAAAAACAGAATGCAATGATGTGGAAGTTTCAAATTTCAAAATTTTATTCAGAATACAACATAGATGACATATCAAATGTTTAAACTGAGAAAATTTATCATTTTAAGGGAAAAATAAGTTGATTTTTAATTTCATGGCATCAACACGTCTCAAAAAAGTTGGGACAAGTCCATGTTTACCACTGTGTGGCATCCGCTCTTCTTTTTATAACAGTCTGCAAACGTCTGGGGACTGAGGAGACAAGTTGCTCAAGTTTAGGAATAGGAATGTTGTCCCATTCTTGTCTAATACAGTTATAATACAATCCTTCTACACAGCCATTATGTTGTAATTGATGCAGTATGTGGTCTGGCATTGTCATGTTGGAAAATGCAAGGTCTTCCCTGAAAAAGACGACATCTGGATGGGAGCGTATGTTGTTCTAGAACTTGGATATACCTTTCAGCATTCATGGTGCCCTTCCAGATGTGTAAGCTGCCCATGCCACACACACTCATGCAACCCTATACCATCAGAGATGCAGGCTTCTGAACTGAGCACATATAACAACTTGGGTTGTCCTTGTCCTCTTTAATCCAGATGACATTGCGTCCCAGTTTTCCAAAAAGAACTTCACATTTTGATTTGTCAGACCACAGAACAGTTTTCCACTGTTTCCGTCCATTTTCAATGAGCCTTGGCCCAGAGAAAACGCCTGAGTTTCTGGATCATGTAGAGTTTTAGCTGGCAACGGCGAATGGCACGGTGTTCACTGACAATGTTTTCTGGAAGTATTCCTGAGCCCATGTTGTGATTTCCATTACAGTAGCATTCCTGTATGTGATGCAGTGCCGTCCAAGGGCCCGAAGATCACGGGCATCCAGTATGGTTTTCCGGCCTTGACCCTTACGCACGTAAATTGTTCCAGATTCTCTGGATCTATGGATGATATTATGCACTGTAGTTGATGATGAAAACTCTTTGCAATTTTTCTCTGAGAAACTCCTTTCTGATATTGCTCCACTATTTTTCGCCGCAACATTGGGGGAATTGGTGATCTTCTGCCGATCTTGACTTCTGAGAGACACAGCCACTTCTGCCGATCTTGACTTGGTAATCTTCTGCCGATCTTGACTTCTGAGAGACACAGCCACTCTGAGAGGCTCTTTTTATACCCAATCATGTTGCCAATTGACCTAATAATTTGCAAATTGGTCCTCCAGCTGTTCCTTATATGTACATCCGACCTCTTGTTGCTACCTGTCCCAACTTCCTTGGAATGTGTAGCTCTCATGAAATCCAAAATTAGCCAATATTTGGCATGACATTTCAAAATGTCTCACTTTCAACATTTGATATGTCATCTATATTCTATTGCGAATAAAATATAAGTTTATGAGATTTGTAAATTATTGCATTCCTTTTTTTATTCACTATTTGTAGAGTGTACCAACTTTTTTGGAATCGGAAACAACTTGTTTGTAATTTCTCAGTTGGAAGAAAGCAAACAAAAGCCTGAAGTAAAGAAACAATCTATTTAGTAGCAGTATTGTGGTTGACACAATACTAAGTTTTACTAAGCTGTTTTTGACAGTTTGGTTGCATCCTTAACCAGAGAGGGATAGTGGGATTTGAGGGAAGAACAAAGGAAATTGTATTTAGAAGATCTATTTTTTGCAATTTAAATCTCAGTTGACATTGAATTTTGCTTCCTTGCAAACAATGCCTGAGAGAAAAGCTGATAGACGTGCAGGATTATTGGTGTATCAAGCTGCATAAACAGACATGTTCATGATCTCACTGACATTCCAGTCCCCCCATGGGCTCCCACACCCGATCTGACTCCTAATCTTACAATGTGCCGAGTCAGCCCCTCTGTCCTACACGCTCCACTCACTCTATTTTTACACCCCACCGGTCTGTGTATACACACAACACGAACCTAACTGGCTAGAACAGGATTCCACTGGCTTCCACAGCGCCTTGTCTACTTTCATTACATAGAAACAAACTGAATAGGTGCAAGAAGAGGAGGCAAGTGAATGTGTTTGAGGTAGGGTAACGAAATTAGAGGCAAAAAGGTTTTTTGTGTGTACATCTTTTTACAGGTATCTTGGCCATATTTAAGCACTTTGTTAGATGTGCATGTTCTCTCTTGGTGGTGTGTCATATGGTGACATAAAAAAGCTTATTGCTGTTCTTTTTTTAACCAAACAAAGGCTGTTCTACTTCTCTGAACTGTGTGATTTCACAAAGCAGGAATGCATCAATATGACTAGTGGCCCACATGCCACCATTCTTTCACTGTTAGGTCGCTCGGGACGTTAGTGTGAAAGTCACATTCACAGCTATGCTGTTGCAAGCATCCTGAAGTTTGTTATATTATTCTCAGGAAACACACAGGAATGTCCTCTGGGGCAGACAAGATCAGACAGGCTCTTTAAAGAGAACTTGCGTGATTGTGCAGTTTAGGGAAATGTGTTTTGGGTGTATTCCCTGGTAGAGACACTAGTTTTCCAGCATATCACAGCTGCCAGGAATCCATGGCTGTCATGCTTGAATACATAGGTTTGTTTTTTAAGGAAATCTTTACTTTTAATAGCATTTATTTCTTTGTTTTCATAAGTTATAAATATTTCAATGTTCCTCGAATACTAGAGGGTAGGATGGTTTGAGCACACGGGTAATGACTGCAAAGTTCTGCAGTTTGCTCAGCTGCGATAGTAACAGTAACGGTGCACTTCATGCTGTATTCCAGGAAATGAAAAAAAAAAAGTTATGACAGTAATGCCATTTGAAACCTATTTTTTTGTTATTATGACTCATGCATGGAGGCTACTGTAAGTTATTAAACATCATTCTGTTGTTCAAAAACAGAACCCTCTAGATACAGTACTTCACTTTTCACACTTGAGATTGAGTAAAAAAGTGAAATTATTTACCAGCATTTCATATTCATCTCAAGCACATATGTCAAGTGTATAGCGAGGGGAAAGAGCGTACGGAATACAGTATGAATATGAATATGCACAATGTTGTTAGAAACCTTGACTGTATCACTGTGTGTATACAGTATTTATGTTAACACACACAATTCATTTTCCATATTTATATGTGATAATATATAATATATATCTAATTGAAAATATGTGAAAATAAATTGTCACAAGTGATTTGCTTTTTTGTTTCCCTACATTAAGTAATGCACGATTCCTACGTCCACCAAGCTGTCACTGCTGGCCCCCTGAGCTGGGCCCTTAACCCTCAATTGCTCAGTTGTATAAAAATGAGATAAAATGTAAGTCTCTCTGAATAAGGGCATCTGCTAAATGCGGTAAATGTAAATAGTTTCTGAAATATTTTTTATTAGATAGGTGAATAAAGGCTAATCAACATCCATGTGAATGCAGATTATTTACTTTGAATGTAATACTTATTTAGAAAATTCCGATAGCCCATTCAGTGCTCATATCCTGTAGAGTCACAGGAAGAAGGGTTTCTCTTAAGGAAGGGAGGAGCATTTGGTGAAAGAGGGGGTCTGACCCTGAGCTTTGCTTCCTGAGATTTAGCCTTCTCTCCTTTTCCTTTCTTTAGCAGTCTAACACGCTATTCTGTGATTTACAGTACAAAGGGACCAACCATGCTGAAATATCTGATTCTTATTAACAGGAAGCTGAACTAGTCTCTTTTTTTCACGCACATACACTCATTACCGCTGATTCACTGATTCACTGATTCACTGATTTAAAGCGATTAAACTTGTCAGTGTTTGTGTCATTATAGCAAACTGATGTCTGAAATCTGGTTTGAGCCTGAGTTTTGTGGTCATTGATTCCCTGTGGTGGTTCTGGTTACGTTAATGTGTAGTGGAGCAACATTGGAGAAAAAGATGACCAGCTTTAACAGGAAACACGTGCTGTGCACACTCAATATGTGGTTTAGGTGATAGGCTGATCAGATACCTGGAAGATATAATGTTTAAAAGACAGAGAGTGAACTGAAAGAAATAAAGCATTTTAATTGAAAGAATAATGGATTTGTACACAGTAAAGAGAGAGTGTCATTTGTGAAAGTTGGAAAGATTGGTATTAAGTCAAAAAGATGGCAGAGAGAGAGAGAGAGAGAGAGAGAGAGAGAGAGAATGTTAGGATGAGGGGAGGGCAAAGCAAAGAAGGAGGGAAAGACAGTTTGGAGAGGGAGGTGGGGTGAGTAAATATGTGCCACTCTCACACTCCCGCTGGCTTCAGAAGGGACACGAGGATCTTTGCTAATGTCCCTGAAAGATGATTTATGGGAAAGGATTATTACAGACCTGACTTTTTGTTGGTATGTTATTTCTTTTATTTATTTATTTTTTTATCTCTTCACATCCTTTCTAAACAGCTCATGTGGACTCCTATAGTTATTTTCTACTCTGATGTTGTGGTTTCCTGCCTGTGACTCTGTCTGGGCTCATAGAGGTTGCGTGCAATATAAACTCCTGTGGTAAGCTGTTAACTCTTTGTTTTGTACACATACTCACACATAATGTGTGAGGGTTTATGGTCTTAACATCCAGTCTGATCTGGACTTTCTGACCTAAGGAGCTTCTGTCAGAGGTCCTACAGGTTAGTTTGTGTACACCAGTTTGGTGTGTTTGGGCTCAGTTCAGGTTAAACTCTGTATCAGGTGGCAGACAGGGGAGGAACCTTTTATCAGTTATGTTTGTAGCTCTGACTGTTTAATGATTTGTGAATTGTGCTTTCTTTAATGCCGAATGCTGTTCATGGATCACACTTGTTTCCTGGTTTTATGATTGGTGTAGTCTTGAGTATCTTACGTCAACTTGGATTACAGGCAGGGAAAACATGTCCAGACACCATCTTGGGGTGGGTATGTGTCAAACCCGCTATACTCAGCATCTTTTCTGTCCTGGCTTGTCTTTAGCAATCCTTACACAGAAATGTGCTTGGTAAAATACAACATAGTTAGTCAAAGGTTTATGTGGGATATCTGTTCAAAGATTCATATGAAAACGATGCTCTCTTTCTCTCTCACTAAATATATATTCTACACTCAGCCATATCAACAACTATTTCTGTATGTTAGAAGCACCTCTACACCTGCATTCATGCAATTCATGAAAGTTACTGTAGGAGGAGAGTAACTGACAGTCTATTGTAACTCAATTATCCACCACTCTTTACAACTACAGTGAGCAGAAAAGCATTTATCAGAAGATGCACAATACATCGAACTTTGAGAAGACCACATAGGGTTGCATTCCTGTCAGCCAAGAACAGGAATCTGAAGGCTACAATGGGCTCACAAAGACTGTGAGACTCACCGAAACTGTGAACAGTTGATGATTGGAAATAGAACATGTGTTGTTTCAAAAATTCAAAGTTTTAAAGAGTCTTTACCCATTATAGGGCAGATGCCTGTGCCTGGTTGATGGAAGTGCAAACCAATCTGCCACATGGGTAAAGCCAAATTATGTTCTGATATGCTTTTCTGCTTAAATGGTTGTAAAGAGTGGTTATTTTACTGTAATATTTCTGTTTATATTTTACTTCATACCATTCTGTGTAAAGCTGTGTATGAAACTTCAAGATCAGCAGTTTCTAAAATACTCCAACGAACCCATCTGGTACAAACAGCTATGCCACGATCAAAGCCACATTTTTTTCTCTCCATTCTTCATGATGTTTGATGTGAACATTAACTGAAGTTCTTGACCTATATACATGAGGGGAATATTGGATAATTGCCTGAATGTGCAGGTGTACGTTTATTTTTTTAAATGTGTATGTGTATATTCATGGAATTACACGAATACCTACCCCGTAACTTTGAACTATAAGATTGCATAATATATTTAGTTTTTGACTGATTGCTTTAATGAGTAGTGCATGTGGTTTAACTTAATCCAATTTCAAATCAGCTGTAACTAACTAACTTTCACTGACCTCATTGTTTTGCTTGATGGCTTTTGCTTTTAACGAACTTCATGGTTCCTCATGATATTCAGGCATTCTAGGTTTTCTTTAAAGGATGGAATGAGTGTGGTTTGTATTAAGTGGGATACATGGGTACTTTTTGTGTTTAGGGAAATGATTGGTTGTGATGTTGTCCAACAGACCTCAGTAATCATGATTACAAGTTTGGAGTTCCACAGCTTCACTTCTGGATGGAATTTTGTATCAGGGGCCAGTGCAAATTTACGGGTGAAAAACCCATCTGGTGTGTAGGTTTTTATTTATTTATGCATAATCAACTTTATATGTCCCAGCAAATATTTTGTTTACACTCTGAAAAAGTCCTAATTTTAATCTAAATTGTTTTGTTCACATTTGTATCTTATGAAATTTTTGGAACTGGCACTTTGCTCATGTCTGTGCTCCTCTGACTTTTGCCAGTAAGGGAAGTTTCCATACTGATTCCTGGAAGAGTGTTTCCTAGTCCTGTGAGAAATGTGTGTGCATGCTGTAATCTCTCCCTTTGTCTTTAAGTAGGTGGTGTGCATTGTTGCTTTTTCCACACACACACACACACACACACACACAACAGAAACCACATGCACATAAATACATGCTTGTACAAACATACACACACACATGTATCACACATACTTGGGCCAGCAAATGTGAGGTCGCTAGGTGGTTCCCCAGAACACACATTTGTGGGTTTAATTTTAACATCTAACAAGAACAAAATTAACAACAGGATTAAAAATAGGTCCTCTTCCTCCTCTGCTGAAAATATGGTGATCTTTTTGAAATCTCCGAAGTGCCTGTGATAATCAACGTCGACTCGAGAACGATCTGTACTAGATAAATTTTTGTGGTTAAAAGTCCTTCATCTTTTTATTCTTATAGGATAATAAAATGTATTCGTTACTTTTATGACTATGATGCCTTTATTTTTAAATTAGATGAACATATTCGATTTAAGTACTCAGTTGGAGGAAGTACTGCGCCACATTTGACTGAACAGTAGTATTTGCTTTGGGACACGGCTTGTTTCTCGGTTGTGCTGTGGATATTGATTGGATGCTCTGTGCCATTTAAAATAAATGTAAGAAATTGTACAGAAATGATAGTCGAGTTCACATTAGTAAACGTTCACTTAGGAGAAAGGTTTGTATGCTTTCTTCCTGAATGGCAAAACAGTTTCTTTTCATGAGAATATCAATCCTTATATACAATATCGAGGATATATAATACCTTATATCTATTTAAAGAATAAAACATAAGGAAATGTGACACCAGTGACAATAGTGTCTAAAATCAGAACACCCAAGAGTGTTTTTGACCGTGCTAACAATGAGTGCTGTATTAAAAATAATACATTTATCAAAAGTTTTGTCCACTCAAGTTAATAAGACAGAATTATAGATTGTCATGAGAAGGCTTTGCTTTGTTGGAAAACTTACAAGCCTCTGACTGTTACAAAGTGCTGACACTGGAGATTCCTTCCACAATTGCTGACCTATCCTTAGAAAAAACATTACTATTTGAGCAGTTCAATGTTTTTAAAAGTGTGTGTGTGTGTGTGTGTGTGTGTGTGTGTGTGTGTGTGTGTGTGTGTGTGTGTGTGTGTGTGTGTGTGTCAGGGGCTGCGTGTGTGTATTTGATGATGAGCTGACGCCAGTGAGACTCCAGGGCACAGGAATTCAGTTTGGGCAGGGAAGCAGAGCCTCACACTGATAGACAGGGTGAGAGAAAGACAGGTTACTGGAATACTGCTAACACTGTGTACTGTGCCAACACCCTGAGTGGGGAGTGGGGGACTGGGGGAAGGCTTTCACCTATGGTGGACATTACTGAATCGCTCTTTATCAGCACACAGAAAAGGCCTTTCTCTATCTCTGGTGGCCACCCAGAGGGAAAATGGCCAAAGGGAACCTTGTAGATTATAGTTGGCCATCATTTTTTTTTCCTTTCTCTAAAGGGTAAAGGAGATAAATTAGTCAAATCTGCATCTGTTGTGTTTGACACCAAGGCTACAGAGTGATATGGACAAAAAGTTTGGTACTTGCTATTCTGACTTAGTAACTTGCTGATGTTTTTTCCATTATTGTTTGAAAGCCATTGGTTCAACACTCCTCCTCTTCTTGTGCTCTGATCTTTGAATCATCATGAGCTCGAAGAAGTAGCTTGGCACAAATGGTTTTAAAATAAGGAAATTATTCATTGTCAAGCATTAAAGATGTACAGAATGATATAAAGAAGAATAGGGTAGATTATCTCTGAATAGGTATAAATTAAGGTGTGTTTATATGTACTGTGCAATTTGTACAGAAATAGTTCCTTGCTGTTTGACTGGATGCAATTCTTTGTAAATTGGCAGACGGAATGTTTATACTTTACCATCTTGAGTTACAGCATCATTAAGTCAGTGTTTCTTTTTTCTTTCCCTCGTGCAGTCAGTCCCAGTGAATCTGTCTCTCGATGCATTGCTGCAGATGTCTGGTTCTCAGGTGCAGGAGACCATGAGGAAATTGGGCTCCAGTGCTGATGAGTGCTCCCGCATCACTGCTGCACTTTCCTGTCTCAAGAGCACCAGCACCTCCTCTACCTCCTCCACCTCCAGCTCTGGGCCTTGGACAGGTGGGTCCAAATTGCTATTGATCTGTTGCAGATAACTGGTAGTCCACCTGTTTTATCAGGATATAGCAAAAGGGTGTAAGAGACACTGAAGAGAAAGAAAGAAAAGTTTTATGTGAACATAAAATAACTAGTCACAACAGAGTGTCATCCAACAAAATTTTAACTCTTCAGTCTCTCTTATCATTAGCATTAATTTATTGCAACATGTATTTCCCTTTATTTGAATCCCTTGCACATTTCTGCAGGCAGTCAAGCTGGCTGTATCTCAGACTCAGACCCTAACACCCCCCCCACAAACAAACAAACAAATAAATAATCTCTGAAACATATTTCATTGCTTGTGCACATCACGACTTTGTTTTTTGGGGCGTCTGTGTATGTTTTCTAATTCTGGTGCTTTTGCAACAGGACGGGAGCTCAAAGAAGACGGAATTCCCTGGATCGTAGAACCTGCTCGCTGTGACAGCCCAGCTAATCAGCTCTCCTGCATCACTCAAAGCTCACAACTCTACAGCCCAAACCCAGCCATTCATGTTCCTTTTGCTCCCACTATGCCTGGCTCCCAACGTTCTGTGTCTGTTTCTGCTGTACCCTCTCTGGACTTCCCAGCGGGGTCCCATCTTACCCCATTATTGAATGGACTAACCGACCCCTTCTGCTCCTCACCTCAGCTGCTACGGCGCCCACAGGGAATGGTATCGACTCCGCCCCCTACACCACCCGCTATTAGGAATGACCTCTTGAAGCTACCACACACACCACCACCGCCATCCAAGCTCCGCCAGCTTTTTCCCGCCCTTCCTCGTAGCAAAAGCCACACGCAGCTTGCCAACCGCATAGAGGAGCCTGCACACAAGTAGGTCCAACCATGCGTATCCATAAAAGAGTGCCAAAATGTGTAATGAAACTAATATACTATCTTTACTAGGCATTTAATGAAAAGTAAAAAGAAAGTAAACTAAAAATCCTGATCCTGCAAGCTGATTTTATTCAGTTGATGAATCGATGTGATCATTGCTGTTCAAATGCAAGACTTTTAGCATTTAATTATTTTAGCATTTAGAGACATTTATTTTATGACATCATAATGAGAAACTTAGAACATAGCAAGAATATTTACATACTGCACTGTCAACAAGTTCAGCATTGTGAATTGTGAATTTTAACAAGTATTGTACAATATTGCTTTACTTAAGTAATACTACAAATGAGGATCAAATGCTAAAAAAAAAAACTGTGTGTGGTTCAAAAATGAACCATTTTATCACAGAGTTTCAGACATTTTGGAAAGGTGCTACTTGGTGCCCTTACATTTTGTGGGCTTTATGTTTGTATTTGTTTTTTATTTTTATTAAATAATGATCGATTAAAATGATAGCTAGCGGAAACTCCAACTCGTCTGCCTTGAACCAGTTGAGGTGTTTTTCAGTCAACTGATCTTTTGTTCTATTGGTTACTCTAACACCTAGCTACCACACTGATGTCAACAAGTAACACCGATGCTCGCAGATTCCAGGAAATGCATTAGAATATGCAAAAGTAGACTAATGATTTCATGATGCATAAAAAAAGTATCCTGTTTTAAAATCACTTTTTTGTTATTAGCCAGTAGCAATGTCACTCTGTTCCTGATATTCAATAACCATTTAAATGAAGAAGTCTGTCCTAATACACAGGATGAATTCTGACATTTTGACTTATTGCATAGGGTACAAATGAAAGCTTTTCTAGAATCTACGTAGTGCAATACATCACCAATACAATGTTATATAAGGTTCAACCACAGATAAAGGTTAATTCCATTAGGCATCTGTTGACAAATTATCCAATTAAGTAAGTTCTGTAATTTAAGAAAACTAAAATATAGTTATGAAGACATATTTTCAAGAGTAATAAGTATCATTAGGCTAAAGGCTTGGCAGTGTGTTTCTTAATCTTTTTTAATTTGGCAGGTGAAACGTGGACATGTTTATAAATATTTTTTAAAAACGATAGTTAAATTATGATCCATTCTGGCAGCTCTTAAAATGTAGTCCCTTTCACATCTCATCTACTTGTGGTACTGTATATGTGGGACGATCCAGATGTCAGGAAGCTCAGTGCGTAACTCACACTATGAGTGAGTCAGATTGGCTAAAGCCACAGAGGGGTTAAATATTGGTCATGCATGTTTAGCACCACAGTGAACATTCACAATTCACAGTAAGTGTACATGATGTCATATGAATGTGTCATAACCTCACTCTGACTAATGCCTCACCCTCTCATCATGGTCACAGTCACCTGCATTTCTCAACAGTATCATGCTCTTCTAGAAAAATGTGTAATGTAATGTTTTGCAACCATTGTTTTCAAAGCGGAGACATTTATGTTTTTAGAATGAGAATATAATAAAACATGAAAAGAAGGTATCGAACATTTTTAACACACTATACCGTCAAAACACAGAGAAACCAAAGACCAGAACTCTTTATATTAAAATGTAGTCAGGGCATAATCCCAAACATCTTTAGCATCCACAGTGTCAAAGTTCCACCCTTTTGAATTTCTTCATGTACAATGTTGTCTTTTCCTGTGTTTCATATTTAATCTCACATTATTTTTTCTAGATCTTTAAGAAGGCTATTAATCCTCACTTGCAGTATTGCTACTGTATAGGTTGCAGGTTTAGATACTCGAGGTGTGTTGCTTGGTGCCCTTGGGCTCTTAGACCGTGTTTATATTTGTTTGTTTTGATGCTTCCATACTTTGGTGTTGTGTGTTAACCACGACAGTGTACATTTTCACATTACAGCTAATGTGCACGCTGTTACATGAGAGTGTCATAATTTACACTCTAAGAGGAATGCTAGAATCCCACACGTCCATGGAGCCACTTTCTGCATTTCTCACCAGTGTCATACTGAGGCCAACAGCTCAGACACTGTGGCGTCCAGAAAGGGGCTTTTCATTCCAAAGACCATCCATCATCCAGAAAAATACTGATGCCTCAGCAGAAATGTATTACTGCCAGTAATCTGAATGCCTGCCTGAAGTTCTAAAGATGACCATTCAGTCTTGTATCCCATGAAGTTTACTGATTTTTAAATTGTATTTTTGCTTTTTCAGACAAAACAGCTGTATACTTCACTTTTTATATTTCCTTGGGAAATATGGCTTCAGATTGGTCAGCAGGAAATTTAAGTCATAATTTAAGTTATACTGCTCAGATTTTTAACTAATGTATCGTTTGTTCTTTTTTTTTTTTTTTTGCAGGAATGCAACAAAGAATAAGATGCTTCTCAATGTCCATGTAAATGTGCAAGATGTGAGAAATGGCTGTGATGATTCACTTTCACGCTTGCCACTGCTCTCTGTCCCTTCTCCACATATTATTCCCAACACACGAATCCATGTGGAAAGTCCAACACTGAAAGGTAGATCCACTTCTGCTGTAAAAATCTATTTTTCATTTGTTGGCATATTGATTTCTGTTTTAGTTTTCTTTTCTGCCTCACTTTTGAACTTTTTCTGATTCTATTAGACAAAGGAAGATCTCCACAGGCTATGAGGAGAGATTATGGTCTTACAATCACACATAGGTGAGACAATCTGATCATTTTTTTATCGTTCCTGTGATATTGCAGTCTGTATTTCCCTCAGTATAGTTCACGATCATTTTGGTTCATTCTTCATGATTTATATCTTTGTTAGAACACAATGGGCAGAAAAAAGTTTGCTACTTTTTTAACCTCTATAGGTTTTCCACCAAGTCATGGTTCTCCCAAACGTGTGCGGTGTGTCGGAAAAATATGCTCTTTGGTGTAAAGTGCAAACACTGCAAGTAAGTCAGGATGTGTGCCCTATCTTTACAATCAGTCCTGATTCAAATGTGCAGAATCGTCTAATGATCTTCTTAACCATCAGGTTAAAGTGCCATAACAAGTGTACCAAGGAAGCACCTCAGTGCCAGATCATTCCAAGTAGGTGTCATGTAGTGTATATATAGCAAACTGAAATGTGATTTGTTGTTTTTTTTCACACACTGAGCAGTATTTAAGGGATGCTTTTGTTTTTGTTCTTTCTAGTTTCGAAAATCAGAAGGACAGAGTCAGTGCCCTCTGACATTAATAACCAGGTGGAGCGGCTACCTTCAACTACACAATTTGGCACATTACCAAAGACGTTAAACAAAAAGGCAAGAGTGACAAATTCCAGCAATTTATAGTACTTTACAAGCACATTCTATAAGTTAAATAAATTAATGAATTATATACTCACACACAGACCAGCATGGATAATTTATTAGCAGTATTTGTAGTTATTTGTTTGTTTGTTTGTTTGTTTGTTTGTTTGTTTGGATATTTGGTTTCAAGAACAAAAGATGAATATGAGACAAGAGATCAGATCAGTTAGATGTGTTAAACACCTTTTGTTTAAACCCACACATTTTTCAAGAATTACATAGACTGCTCTTGGTTTGACTTCAGGTCTTGGCCTGTTTATAATACATTCTAATTGATATAATCCATTCTCTGGGATAAGACATTTTTGGTAGGACTGAACAGAAAGGTAGATTGATTAACAAGTCTTCAAGATGGAAGATTTTGCAGTTACATGTCAAGCTGCATTTTTTTTGTCTTAGTAACTGTGTGAGATAAAAAAAAGAGGCTGGTTAGGAAATGAGGCTTCATAACTGCTACAGCATCATAACAGGATTGAACTTGTCTTGGGAGTTGAACCAAATGAAGTTCCTGTCATGTCAGATTTAATTGTTAGGGTATAAAGTGATTAGAGCACTTCTGGCTGTTAATGGAAAAATCATCTTTGAGGTGGTCACAGTAACAATGCTTTGTATCTGACCATAATTCATTGATTAGTTTCCTTAGCTTTATTCTGTTTTCCCCTCAGGACCTTCCTCCACCGGTTATTCAGCCAGACTCTAGCAGTAACCCCTCTTCCACCACCTCCTCCACACCTTCCTCACCTGCCTTCAGCTCAAGCAACCCACCAAGTGCCACTCCACCAGCAAACCCTTCTCCTAAAGGGCCCAATGATGGCCGATTTCACTTCCCAGGTCAGTGGACACTAACAACTTTCTTTAATCTCCAAAATCAGCTACACATTGTCAATGGTAATCTTAGGTAACATCTGTCTGCATAATCTGTAACCTTTTAATCTGTATCTGTCAGAGGTATGGTGGCCCAAAAGCATGAAATCTTTCTCTAACTTATCTTTCTTTCCTCGCATTTTGCTTGGATGATTTTCTTTTCACGCTGTCCTGATCACTAGCTTCCTGCCATTATCAGTTCAGACAACAGTTTATCTTCCCTGGTGAGTTTAAACCTGTCTCTATAACTCCTGTGTTTCAGATCTTCCCAAAGACTAACAAACTACTGCAAAACATAAAACACTTTGTCTGATCTCTGTAGATAACAAGTGAACAATTTTTGTAAACCAATATGCTAAGTGTGTTCGATCTGTGCTGCCTTCACGGTTGAGAAGTGGTGCATGATTTCTGGTTTCTATTGCCACCTTCTGGATCTTTGAGCATGTTGTGCTGAGCGTCAAGGTGGATTAACGTCTTAAAGGCTTAGACATACAAAACTGTATATCTTATTGAGTTTTATAATATATTAAGTGTTTAACCATTATACTTTGAGTTTAGTTCTTAAGTGCCACTTAAAAAATAATAAATGAATGTATGTTAAACAAAGGCATAACATTTATTTGGTATGGTTCTTAGCTATATGCCTGTCAGATTATTTGGACAATTTTAAGATTTTTTTTAAAGTCAAAAAACTATTCTATTAGCTATTGAGAAACAAAACACTTCTGAGAACACTGAGAGTCCTGATCATCTGTATGTCTGAATTTTCCTACAGATATATCGGGTTCTCAACATCAGGATGGCCATGAATTAGGGTAAGACATAACTTTTGCTACTGTTTAGCTACGATCATGATAGAATCCATAAACAAGTTTTTACAAAACTGAAACAGTTTCACCAAAACGTGTATGTAAAACTCTGTAAATCTCAGTTCTGTAAAATACAGCTGTTTTTCTCAGATATTAATCTGGTTATGGAAAGGTTCTTAAAATCGGTTGATAATAAAAAAGGACTGATATATTTTGAGTGATAAAGTTGTATCTTTGCGAAAGAAGAAAAAAACCTTCACAAATGCTTAATATATTCTCTCCTGTTTCCAGAGACACAGAACAAGCATCGAATGAGCTGATCATACAGGCAGTGAGGCAGGAAGAAGCAGCTGAAGTGAGTATGGAATACAGCTGCTGTCAGCACTCAAGAGTGTCTCAGTTTCTAAGAAATGAAACTTTTTAGGGATAGAAGTCAAATTTTTGTGCAATGTGGATGCTGGTCAAATGATCAGAAAATGTTTTTTTTTCTTTTTTTTTTTCGTTTTGTTTTGTTTTTGAACATTCATTGTGACATGTTAACATAAGTGACCAGGCAGAAAAAGTATTTTCTATTATTTTAACCTTTTTACAAAAATTTAACACAATTATTGCCATTACAATTTAAAATGAATGCAACAAATTGATCATTTTAAATTAATTTATTCCTGGATTAATGTTGTATAAATATGTCATGCTAAAACAACGGGCCTTCATCATGGATAAAAAAAATTGCTCTAGTTACATAATGGCTAAAGCAAAATCTTTTAATAGTATAATAACTAAACTGTGACCCCATGCTATTGAGCATAAATATCAAATGCATGTGTTGTGCATTATGTATGATTTTTGCTCAGTTTTATAAAGTGAGCAGTTTATTTTCGAATTCACTATAATATATGTATCTTCTCTGTTCAAGAATGACGATGTGGATGGTGAAGAAGATCAACAGGAAAATGAAAGACAAGACGAGGCGGCTTCTTATGGGGAATCTGAAGGTGAAGACGATGAACTGGACGACCTGCCCAGCTGCACGAGACCCTGGAAGGGCCCCATCTCACGCAAGGCCAGTCAGACGAGTGTATACCTGCAGGAGTGGAATGTTCCCTTCGAGCAAGTTGAGCTTGGGGAGCTTATAGGGAAAGGCCGCTGGGGAAAAGTGTACCGAGGACGCTGGCATGGGGAGGTGGCCGTGCGCTTGCTGGAAATAGATGGGAATAACCAAGACCACTTGAAGCTTTTTAAGAAGGAAGTGATGAACTACAGACAGACTCGGCACGAGAACGTGGTGCTGTTTATGGGAGCATGTATGAACCCTCCTCAGCTGGCCATCATTACAAGGTGAGTCTTGTTGCAGGTTTCAGTGCTTAGGGTCAGTTCTGTATATTTTAGTTCAGTCTGGCACAACATTTGTGTTTGTTACAGTTTCTGCAAGGGTCGGACGCTGCACTCTGTTGTCAGAGATTCTAAAAGCTCACTTGACATCAATAAGACCAGGCAAATCGCTCAGGAAATCGTAAAGGTATACATCTTTTCATCCTTTCTTTGATTATCTTACATCTCGGTTTTGTGTTCTTCATTTTGTTTAATTCTCTTTTTTTCATCTGTTAGGGAATGGGTTACCTCCATGCAAAGGATATCGTGCACAAGGATTTAAAGTCCAAAAATGTGTTTTATGACAACAACAAAGTGGTGATCACAGACTTTGGTTTGTTTGGAGTATCAGGAGTGGTTCAGGAGGATCGGTAAATTATATTCAGTTGTTATTAAGTCTTATGAAATTTGGCTATTGTGATCAGTAACTCAGACATGTTTGTGTAATTGAAGGCGAGAAAATGAACTGAAACTGCCTCAAGGTTGGATTTATTACCTTGCTCCTGAGATTGTACAGAAGATGTGTCCTGGAAATGAAGACCTCTTACCCTTTTCTAAAGCTGCTGATGTTTATGCCTTTGGGTAAAGACCACACCTAACCCTTTACACATCCTGCCTCATAACACACAGGTGTAATCAGGTTAATAGACAAAAGACAAAGCTCCTGATGATTGCTCCAACAGTTGTTATTCATTTGTGTGTATAAAGCAGTTAGTGCATTCGTTCATGCATTTTACGACCATATTACACTAACATTATTTAATTCCGTGTGGCTTGGGTTTTAGCCATATGTTGTGCATTAAAGGCTCTGTATATAAAACTGTCACCTTTGCCAACAAGCAGCTTGTGTTCATAGATTGACTAACTGGTTTAGAAAGTGTTACCCTCCTGAGGACTAGCACTTGGTCTAACCATATGGCTTTGTGTCGGCATGGTTATTTCTCAGCACTATCTGGTATGAGCTGCAGGTGAGAGACTGGCCTATTAAAACCCAGCCAGCCGAAGCTGCTATCTGGCTGCTGGGAAGTGGAGAAGGCATAAAGAGACAGCTGGCCCAGATCAGCCTGGGCAAGGAAATAACGGTAAGCCTGCAACAGTTCACCTGCATTTTATTATAACTTGTATAACTTTTGTAATAACTTGTAGATTATACAGGGGCTATGTAAGGAATGTAAGACTACACAGTCAGCTCCATGAATAGTAATTGATAGTTCAAATGTCTATGTCCATATATTCATGGAGCTGACTGTGTAGTCTCACGTTCCTTACATACCCACTTGTATAATCTACAAGTTATTACAAAAGTTATATATTATATATTGTCATTTGACCTGTTAATAAACCTAGTAGTAAATAAACCCAGTTCACTTCCACTGCAAAATCTAACTTTCCTATTCCATACTCCATATCTCCAAAACTGTTTACTACTGTATTGCTAGATATGTTGCACAGTACTTCCTGTTACGTTTCGCATGTCTGAAATGACTTGAAGGTTCCTATAAACTGGACTCATAAGCACACTGCCTTCTTTCCCTAAAGTACACTAAGGAGGATTTTGAAGGAAGGAAAAAAAGCCTAAAGATTGCAGAATAGTATTACACAGTGGACTCTTACCGTCAACTTTCACAATAAATTGTTAAAGAACAATTTCATAAGAACCAGTTCCTCCAGAGAGCATTTACCAAAACACAGTGCATGAAGTTCACCAATAGTAGTTAGAACTGCACTCAGCATCATGTATTAATATCAAATAAGAATAAAACTTTTGGTCATGTGTACCATTAGTGTGTTTGGTGACAAAACGTTTCAGCCCAAAACATACTTCAAAAAGCAGCATTGAAATGGTTAAAGAAACACAAACTATTTTGATCTTCTGGACATGAACCTTGCTCTTAATTAAAGAGGAACGTCTGCTTTCATGAAACTACCGTAACTTCAAACGGCCAGGAGGACTGCGCTAAGACCTTTTTTCCACGTCTTTAACTTTATTAGACATTCCAGAAAGGTGCACTTCAGTTCAGGCATATCAGCATATTACAAAATATTAATTGTAAGGGGAAGATAGTTTTGAAACAAGCATTTATTTTAAAGCACCGGTTGAAAAGTCTTTGTGCTCAAAACATCATGCTTGCTTTACTTTTTAGTACCTTCCAAATTATAATATTACTGTTGTTTTTCTTGTAATTAATTTAGTTAAATGAGACTAGACTAGATTTAACCATGCGGCCTTTAACTGATATCTGTTTTGTCCACCTAAAAGGAGATCTTGTGTGCGTGCTGGTCCTTTAAACTTGAGGACAGACCAACATTCTCTCAGCTAGCTGATTTACTAGAGAAGCTTCCTAAGCTCAACCGGAGACTCTCCCACCCTGGACATTTCTGGAAGTCTACTGAGTATGTATCATAGAGCTGTGAGCTTGCAAGCTGTCAGCCTGCACTTCCTCACTAAAGAGAGCAAGCCGAAGTGAACTCTTCACAGTAATCTTTAAGAGATAAATGTGTGTCTGAATGTGTGTAAAGTCTTCTTTGTTTCCTGAGCCTTATCCAAGAGTCTTAAATTTGTAAGACATTTTTAAAGTATATCTGATTTACCTTCAACACATGACTTCAATTCAGAATTCAGTGAATTCATTGCAGCAGAATTCATCGCAGCAAAATTCATTTATTTTTTAATGAGCTTCGGTTTAAAATGTGAATATTTTATTGTGAGAAACAGCTCTATATGTTTAGTCTGAGTAATGGAAAGTGTGATATACTGTATGGGTGTTTTTTTTTAATGTGTGTTTTTTGTTTTGTTTGTTTTTTTAACTGATGATTCTTGGCATAAGGTGCAGAGTACTGTACTTTATCTATTGGAAATCTATTTTCCTGACAGTTATTTTGGTACATCAGAATAAGACTTCATGCATCATAGTCACATATTTCTAAAGCTGTTAGTAGAGATACACCAGTAGATATATAAACAGTAAATATTATCATATTGGTCAGGTTGAGATCATGTGTATCTGGAAGCAGAAGAGAAAACAATAGCTTTGGTAAATGAAAATCTTTGCATTCATAATAAATGTATTTTTGTATTCTCTCTGGCCTTTTCTTCCCCTATGTCCTCTCTGTTTTTGTCTCTGTTTTTTGTCCTCTTTGTTTTTGCCAACTTTTCCTTTTTACATTCTGGGATAAACCACCATTCTTCCACTTACTACATCTCAAAATTCAACCCAAATCCTCCATCTTCTTTTCTTTCTCAATCTGTTTTTTTCCTCTTGCATCCTCCAATTTCTCCTTCCCACAACAATCATGTTAGTCCTTTGTGGCTTCTCTCTGTATCCAGCTCTTGGCATCATCACTGTCTGCGTGAACACTGTAGCCAGGGAATTGTGCTCTCACTGCCCCTACATATACAGATATGATAGTTAGTGCACAGCTTCAGCACACATGAGCATGACTGGTCCACTTAATGAATGTGACATCTGACTTGCTTCAGAAAACAAGCTTTACTTACTGTTTAATTTGCTTGTAAGCATCGCAGACAAGGGCGATATGACAAAATATCAATATTGCATATGATTGTAAGCTATGACACAGTACATTTTTTAATTGGCCAAACTGAGTGTTGTAATTAAGGGTGAATGATTTAATGAATTTGGTATGACCACAATAAAATATGTAGAATTACACTTTGGCTATCATTAACAATTCTACAACATTGACCAACTCTATTGTTAGTTAGACTGAAACCTAACTGAATGAATATTAAACATTTTCTTCCATGGTACTTTTTCAAATGTTTATTTTTTTGCTAATTTATACTTACAATTAAATCAAAGCTTTCCATTGTGTTCCTTATAGCAGGACATGTGAGCTTATACATTATAACTAAATATCACAACATATTCTATATCATCTTCAAGTATCATACTATTTTTAGGATACCCATCTTATTTATTCATCTTTATCCCATACCAGGAACACTGGGAACACACACTGAATGTGACACATAATCATCTATTGTCTTCTATTATGGAAACATTTTCCAGATGTCATGATTTGGTATCTTTGCCATATTGCCCACCCAAAGATCACCATTTTTTTATTTCCCATTCATGTCTACCATTGACTAGGCTTGTGTGAAGATTTTTACCTGCTTGCTATAATCCATCAAACATAATGAACAGGAAATAAACAGGAAACAGGATTTCCACCATTTCAGGTTTGATGACAGTATAGGAGGATGTAATAATAATTCTAGCTGTGCAATTGGGAGCTGCTTGACTGCATCAGCAATTGTCTAAACCTACTGTAGCTGTACAGTATATTATAAGGTGATTCTACAAATATGTGCAATTTGTACAGACACTTTGTTATTTTTGGGTCAGAATTTCTTTTGTCATTTTTTTTTCTTTCAGTTCAAAACACAAAGCACCTTTTTTGACCATATTCAGATTTAAGGTGTTTTCCCAAAAAAATATATTTTTCTGATAGACAAATGAATGTCAAACATACATTAATAGGTAGAATTTTAAACTCAAAACATTCTATATTTAAATTGAATGAGGGTGTCCATTAATATAAAAAAGTGCAAAACACCTTTCTAGATGAATGTCAAAGGGCTTGTTTCCCTTTATATTTGAGGAGAAAAAAAAATATTTTGGTGTACTTTGGTGTTACCTCATATATAGATGTGTGAAGGTTGGCAGGACAGGTAATACAATATATTTCACTATATATCATGGCTATGGAAAATAATTTATACATGATGTTATATCACACAAACCAAACCAATTGTTGAGATATCTGATGTATGTAACTTTTTTAAAAGTTGAAGTTTTTTATATATTTGGCAGCGTTTTAATTGAAGATGATTCTATTGAATTAGCATCATACTGGATTTGTTTAACTTGCTGTATTCCCACCGTCTCTGTTCCTTCTCGTCTCTTAGAGCTAGCTGGTCTGAGCACATAAACTGTGCTTGTTTCTGTAGTTTGTATCTAGGTTATAAAGGATCTCTTTGTAAAACTCTCACATATGAACACCTGCCTGATCCTGCTTGCTATACTTAAGAGATTGGTAATGATGCTGCTGATCCCTTATTCATGCCTTGCTGAAGTTGACAAAGCTAGCAGTTATCATACCTTATCTTATTTGTAATCCTCATATTACAATCTTTAATGTAAAGTTGGGGTAAAGCTGTCTGCACTTTAACTGGAACATTTGTGGAATAATGTCATTCTTCTCTCAGCAAATAATGAACACAATGACTTTAATTTGATCTACTGTGTCTAAGTGAATTAAATTGAGAAGGTGGACATGGAGCATTTGTAAGAATGTGTGTTTAACTGATTTATACTTTGTGTAGCATGTTTTTGTGGTTAATTTGGAGAGTGGAATGTTCAGAGAAATGTACTGACGGAAATGTGCTCTTATGAGGGATTATGAATGGAGGCGGGAGATGCAGATGAAACTTTTGCTTGTAACTGAAATAAAAAAAAGCAAAACTTTTGTGATTTTGAATTTGTAGAATTTATTTTTTATTTAATATTCAGCCCAGCCTCCTATTATTATACCACTTTTATATGATTGTCATTACAGCTTTTGGAGTAGGTACTTTATTAATGTTTTATAGATATGAACATAAGTATGTTGTAAAACATGAAATGTACATTTTTGTCTGGTTAATATGTATTTTAATGGATTTAAGGATATAAGACTTTATCTTTGTACAGCATGTTTAATGTCTTGGGATAGATTATTTTATGTTGTGTTCAACCTTAACAAGCAATAAAGCCTAATTTCTTAGTGTTTATGTATGAGCTCTATGAAGGTGAAAGGAGTTGTTACTTATTGGGAAATTCTTTGACTATAAGTCAAGTTCAAGTTCAACTTTATTTGTATAGCACATTTACAAACAGCCACACGGCTGACCAAAGTGCTTCACAGTGCGTTTGACACTGCACATACACTTAAAAATACACACATACACAATATGATTGTTCAAGAATCTAAAATCAGAATTAATTAAAAAAAAAAAAACAGTTTAAAAGAAAGTGATATAAACCAGAATATATTAACAGACATAAAACCCTGTGCAATCTTGAAAAGGCTAGAGAAAATAAGTGGGTCTTTGGCATGGACTTAAAACTAGAAATGGTGGGTGCCATCCTAATCTCTAGTTGCAGGGAGTTCCATAGTCTAGGACTGGCCACAGAAAAGGCACGCTCTCCTCTACGCTTGAGCCGTACATGAGGGTCAACCAATGTAGCCTGGTCAGATGAACGAAGACTTCTAATAGGAAAGTAGGGATGAAGTTCAGATAAGTAGAGAGGAGCGGTATTATGGAGAGACTTGTAGACAAAGAGTAAAATCTTAAAATCTATTCTCTGAGAAATTTGCAGCCAGTGTAGAGATTTGAGAATGGGAGTGATGTGTTCTCATGTTTGCGACAACTAGAGAGAAATCTGGCAGCAGCATTTTGAACAAGCTGTAGACGCATAATCTGAATTTTAGACATACTGCAATATAAAGAGTTACAGTAATCTAAGCGAGAGGTTATAAACGCATGAACAGCCGTTTCAGAGAGATAAATGTCATTTAAAATTCTCAGAAGGGCAGACTCAGTACTGTGAGCAGACTTAAACCCCGATTGAAAAACCTCATAGATACAATTGTTATTCAGAAAACTTTGAAGTTGATTTAGCACAATTTTCTCCAGAATTTTTGACATGAAAGGCAAGATAGAGATAGGTCAAAAGTTTTTTTGATTGGAGGGGTCCAGTGAAGGCTTCTTGAGCAAGGGAGTAACAGTGGCAACCTTAAGGTTGGCACGGACTGAGCCAGTTTGCAGGCACTTGTTGATCAAAGACAGCAGGCCTGGACCAATTGAGTGAAAGATTTGTTTTAAAAATTTTGGGTGAATTATGTCACTGGAACAAAATGAGTGTTTGAGCTTGTCAATCACCTCCTTCAGTTGTTGGAGGTTGATGAGCTCAAAAGCTTTAAAAAAATGCAGAGACCTTTGACGTGATTGGGGAGGAGATAGGAGTTATAGTGGGGCAAACACTTAGCCTTAGTTTAGTGATTTTGTCACTAAAGAATCCCGAGAAGCATTCACAGACAACAACAGGCATAGATTTAACAGAAGGATTTGTCACAGATTCAATAATAGAAAACAAAACCTTAGGTTTAGAGTGGTTTCTTTCAAATAAATTAGAGAAATAAGCGGCTTTCGCAGATTTGGCTAAAGTCTGGTTGGATGTAAGAGAGTCTCTAAGTATCTGAAGAGAAACATGCAGCCTGTCCTTTTTCCATTTATGTTCAGCCTTTCTGCAAAGTTGTCTATAAATAAATGTATATATGATATCGTAAACTACCACATATAAACTGATATAACACCTATATACACATACACATAAGAACAAGATTAACACATATCCTGTATTACTTTAACTTTAAACCTGCAGGATGCTTCACTGATATGGAGATCTTACAGTAATTATTAACAGGTTTTTTACAGTCACTAATATATTAATATAAATCATTAATATACTAAATAGACTAAAAAGAGCACAGATTCCACTTGTGTTGTGTTTGTATGCTTGGACCATGTTGGCAGTATAAGAGAATAGTGCTGTAAATGTGCACATTGACATTACAAATATTTTGTGGAACTTCATGAACTGCGTACACTTTATGGCCACATGAACACCATACCTATGTGTTCTTTCCCCAAAATATTGCCACAAAATTTGAAGATTTTGTAAATTATAGCACTGCTATTTCCCTTCACTGGAAGTAAGAGGTCCAAAAGTGTTCCAGCATCACAATGTCGATGACCCGTTAACACAGTATGGTGTGGAAGAACTCCTGCACAGAGCCCTGACCTCAACATCACTTATCACTGTCTGACCTCAATAATGCTTTTGTGGCTGAATGAACAAGCTCCCACAGCCAAGCTCCAAAATCTAGTGCAAAACCTTTCCAGATAATTTTTATCATAAAAGCCAGGTGTGTGTGTGTTGTTGGCAAACTAAACTGATAAATGTGAGTAAAAAAAACCAAAACAAAACAAAACAAAAATCAAGCACTATTCACCCAACATGAATGGTGGGATATATGATCCTTCTTCCCACCTCTGGTTATGCAATAGGCTGTGATTTTCAGGAAAAAGGGTAAGCTTACGGGAAAGTGTTGCATCATTATTGTATTCTCCGGAAAATGTTTCACAGCCTACACAGACATAACAGTAATTATTATTACTGCTATTATAACTACTACTATAATCATTACTATTAATGGCTGTATTAGCATTATTATTGCTATTAATACTGCCATTTCTATTTGTCCTCTTCCTGATCCTTTGACCTCCCCTTCATTCCGGATGAAATGAGTATATTTGTAAATATGTTTATCATTACTATTACTGCTAATATTATTATTATTATTATTATTATTATTATTATTATTATTATTATTATTATTATTATTATTGCTATTACTGTTGATATTGTCACCTTCCTCATACCCAATTTTACATTTATTTATTTATTTATTTATTTATTTATTTATTTATTTATTTTCTTTCCCCCTGGTTAAATTTATTTTATGTATTTTTTTGTCTTGTGTGATACTATTACTGTCTTCATCGTTATTATTGTCATTATAATTATTATTATTTAAATGAATATATTTCCTCTTTGATTTATGTATGTGTGTATATATATATATATATATATATATATATATATATATATATATATATATATATATATATATACGTATGAATACACACGCGCGCGCGCGCCCGTTTTGTTTTGTTGGTCTTTAGGGGGGGAAAAAAGAAAAAGACATAACAGTAATGGTGTGTAGACATTGTTGTACAATTACTGTTTAAACACAACGTACTTTGCTCAATTATAAGACAATACTGACACACAGCTTTCACAGAAAACGGAACTATTCCATGGTTAACGGTATGGTCTCCGCCTACTTCCTGACCATTAAGAGCTCTTGAGTCAGAGGAGGCAGCATAAACAAGATCAAACTAAAACCGTCAGCTGTAAACAATCGGAGTGCATTGATTGCAGTTCGTCTGTAATCAGATTACAGATTACAAAGTGGTTTCAGGAAAAAGAAATCAGGAAAATGGCATATTACCCCCAGCAACAGCAACAACCATTTTACAACCCAGTAAGTGTGTGTTTTTTCTTTCCCATTTATTACTCTTTCAGTTTCATTTTGTTTGGTTGAAAAACAACTAATTAAAAGATGTTTTAAAGTGTATATTTTATACATATATATAAGTTTTAAGGCTTCTATAATCCTCTTGTTCTATCATCCTATTGTTCGTTCTGGGGTTTTTGTGTGTGTGAATAGAAACATGATTAAAAATAAATCATAATTTTTAGACTGAAAAAAGACAGAATGATAAATGAGGAATTAAATCTGTATCCTTAGTTTACAGCATTATGCACACATTCACTAAAAGTAGGATCTTGTTAACCTTTTAAAAGATATATGAAAGATATTTTAAGATCCTGTTTTTGTTGAAGGACCTTTGCAACAAATTGATGTACTTTGAAGGTACATGTTTCAGCCTGGAAGAGCAAGAACAATGTACCATAATTTATTTGTTGTACACTGAAGTGCACATTTTATCATTCAACAGAAAATCCCTTTTACTGGCTCAATCCAAGGAGGCTTGAGGGATGGAAAGACAATCATTGTATGTGGACGGGTTTTACCTGGAGCAAACAGGTACAAAAACCTTTTATGTTTGTGAGGGTAGATAGATACATGACTTACTCATGGTTTGATTATTTATAAACAGAGTACTGTGTAGTTGTATTTAAAAATGTCATGCTTGTTTAATGTCTTTACATTATTATATCAGTATAAACAGAAAAATTTTACAGACACATTTTTATGTCAATATATGTATTATTGGTCAGGTGTCTACATAATTTTAGATTATTTGAATATATCTACTATATATTTCTTGTTTAGAATGTACAGTTGTTTCCAATTTGTTTATTCTTTTCAGGTTTCATGTGAATCTCCAGTGTGGTTCCAGACCAGATGCTAACATTGCCCTGCACTTTAACCCACGTTATGACTCCAGTTCAGGATACATTGTGGCTAACACTAAGCAGAATAACTCCTGGGGTATAGAGGAGCGCATATACCAGTCTTACTTTCCCATGGGAAACGCTTTCAATATGCAGATCTTGGTTACAACCCAATCATACAAGGTTAGGTCCTTTCACTTCTTTTTTCCAACATTAGCAAATAAAAAATTATTACCACAGCACGTGATTTGACCTAATTTTATCACTATTTGTCTTATTATAAGTGTTATGAGTATAATACTGTATAAAAGGCAACATGCTGATCTTGACAGAATGTTTTCATAGATAAGTGTCAATGGCATCCACATCAAGGATTACGTTCACCGTATCCCATTTAACATGGTGGACACGATCGGAGTTGATGGGATGGTGGAGGTTAATACCATCAGTTTCCAGGATCCTGTGGTGAGAACAATTTAAAGCACAACACATTTTGTTTCATGTCTTGTTTCTTTAACAAATCCTAATAAATTTATAGAAAGACCTGGGAAATTTAGGGAAGGGTCTTTGGTTACATACAGTTACACATGCAAGTAATGAAACTGGGAAATTAATTTTGGTTTAATTGTCATCTGGGGGGCATTGTGGCTTGGTGGGGAGCATGTTTGCCACACACATTCAGGGTTGGGGGTTCAATTCCTACCTCTGCCCTGTGCGTTTGTGTGTGCGCATTTGCACGTGTGTGCGCGCACCTGTGTTGTAGTTTGCATGTTCTCACACACTCACACACAACCTATGCTTCAGGGGTTTCTCCTCCCCCAATACAAAGACATGTATTATATGCTGATTGGCATCTCTAAATTGTCTGTAGTGTGTGAATACAGTAGGTGTGATCCATGTTCCCTGTGACACAGTAGGATGGTGTAGATAATAAATGGATAATTGCCTTCCTGTAAGGGATGTCATTACAGTACCATGGCAGAACTATGTGTTGCCTAAGTCTTGTTTTATGAAAATGTTTTTGTTTCCATTTGGTAGGGTTTTGTACCTGCCCAAGCTGGATTCCAGGTAACTGCTAGAATTTTGAAACCTTTTTAAAAAAATATGCAGAAATAGTTTTTAGAAATGTTAGAATAAGATGATTAGTAAAGACTGAATAATTTGCTATTTTATTTATAATATAATGGATATATATTCTTTTTTTTTACTAACATGGTTGTTTGTCACAAAATGACATTTACAATGTTATATCTCCTGTTTGTAGCCACAGTTTGCTTATCCTAATGCATGTAGTGTAAGTATCTTTATGTTTGTACATATAAGTTAAGCTTGTACAACCTCATAACCTGTGTAAAAAACAGAAAGTATTACTTTGTTAGAAGTGTAAAGATTTCACATGTAATAAAGGGCATATATTATTTTGTTTAATACACAACTATATTAAGTTAAGTCTACAACACTTCAATAATAAAAGAAAAAGCTCACTTATTCCCCACATTTCTTTGGAGCTGTGGCTCATTCTCATGTGGCCAAAGGTTGAAATTTTATTGCGATAGTTTCCATAACTTTATTGACCTCATTGGTAGTCACATGCTTTTGAAGTTGACACTACTACACCACAGCTTCCTGTTTTTCAACCGAACACATCTTTACTCTACAACTTTAGAATTATACTTGCCTTTCACATGTGCTTTCACAATAAACTGCTTCTCTGCTTCTCTGATTCTCTTCTCTTTTTTGACTGTATAGGCACCTGCATTTCCTGCTCCAGTAAACTATGTAAGAACTCAAGGCCATGTCACAAGATTAGTTCACATTCTGTGTTACATTAGCTCATAATAACCACCTCTTATATTTTTTATTGTTAGAGTGTCCCATACAAATCCATCATCAATGGTGGATTGTATCCTGGCAGAAACATTACCATCCAAGGTGTAGTTAATCCTCAAGCTTGCAGGTCAGATGTTATTCTGCTTATTTGCACAAATAAAGCATACAGACGTATAGTTTTATTTATAAGAGAACATTTTTTTTTTGTTTGTGTTCATTTTGACTCACAATAGTACATATCTCCAAACACTGACTGTGAGCCACTTTCCACTTCCATTTTTGTTTTATGATAGCATTTTAAAGCATTGTCTTTAAGGGAGAGAATGCCACATTTTTTTCATAAGCTGCAATATGTTTATTACATTTTATTTGGTATTTGTACCACCAGATTTTCCATTAATCTGCGTCACAGAAGTGGGATAGCATTTCATTTCAATCCACGATTTGATGAAAATGTGGTTGTGCGCAATACCCAAACAATGGAGAAGTGGGGCTCAGAGGAGCGCTCCGGAGGAATGCCATTCCACAAGGGGCAAAACGTCCAGGTACACAATGTTTTGCACTTTATAAGATATGTATATTTGTTTGTATAGGTGGCTGATTGAATTTATTCAACTCAGTTTATTTGAACTGTAGGTGCTTTAACTGAAAATTAATGGATAAAAAGTTCATCATAGCCTACAGTATATGTAAGTCTCATTTGGTAATGCCTATTTCAGATAATCATCTCCTGCAATCCCCATCATTACAACGTGTTTGTCAATGGAACACAAATCTGTACCTACAGCCACCGGTTCACCAGCCTGGGGGAGATTGATGTTCTGGAGGTGACTGGCGACTTAAGCCTGACTGCTGTAACTGTCTAGGCTTTTTATTTTTTAAACTCACAGCGTATCATTAAATTTTTTTAATATACTTACTGTCTTTTTATTACAATTATAATAACAAAATATATGAAATGTATTCATTCAAACAATGCATTTTCAATATGATATTTTAATAATCCTTTTCAATTACATATAACAATAATGTCTTGATAGTTACCTTTAACCCAAGCAATAAAGCAGTGCCATCTGGTACTATATGTCTGAAATGGTTCTACTTTGTTTTAATATGTCTGTCCTAAAGATGATAGTAGATAGCTGTGTATTATAATTTGCTTTGCTTATAATTTGACTTAAATAATAATCCCAAACTTTGAAAAAATGTGTATACTTCTAGGAAATAAAAAAACACAATAAGCTATTTTAAAAAGAACTGTGTAATTTATCAACTGGTATGCGAAATCACTGGTAGTCAGTTGGAGTTTTACTGGTATTTGCAGTTATATTTGCATCATACAAAAAAAATATACAGTTTAGACAGAATACAACCAAACAGTTGAAGTTTTGCTCAAGCAGGTAACCACTGATCCACTGTTTCATCACCACTTCTTCTATTTGAACATGTCATGAAGGCAACCACATAGTGTTTTAAAACAGTGTGTCAAGATGCATGTAAGTGACATTGTGTCCCTTAATAGCTGCTAGCTGCCTGTGTTTCCTAACAAAGGAGCAACCTATCCAGAACACATCCATATCCCTAACATACATAAGTGTTTGCATTCACAATGGCAAGCTATCTGACAATAAAATGGGCTACACATATCATCAGCTATACACTAGGCCCTCTATCATGCCCATGTGTAATTTTTTTTTTGCCCCATTTTCTTCAATTTTGGTCAATTGCTAATTATTTCCAAAAAACTAGCTCTCTCCTATCACATGAAAGCTACCAGCTATCAATGAGGAATGTTTGCACTTGCTTACTCACTTTGCCCTTTGCACTTTGGCTAAGCATTCCTAATGGATTCCTAAAAGAAGAGTAATGCCATATTATCAAATGATAAACACCACAGATGGGCAGGACCCTAGGGTAAGAACACTTTAAACTTGATTTGAGGGTGGTCCTTCTGGGCCTGAAGATTTTTCTGGGTCTCAGACATTGTCATGTAATGTCAACTGTAGCAATTATCAAAGTATCACAAGTTTTAGCTGCTCTCTGTGACACACTATATGACACACTGTATGATTAGTGTTTACCTGAGCTGAATTATGTTGATTGTTCTCACTTTGGTGGGGATAAAAGTGGGTAAGAGGCAAAGCAAAGGGGGAAAAAAGTTGTGTACAGAGTTCAGAGAATACAGTTGTGTGTATTTAAAACAGAAATGCTGAAGAAAAAAAACCCCACAGTTTCCTCTTTCCTGAAGATGCTACATTGCCTAATTGTCTTTTTTCTAGACATGTTTTGTAACTGTGGATGTTGCAATGTGTAAAAAGCACATAAAAGATTCCATACAACTGATGCTAACTGATGCATCATTTTCTATCCACCCAAAATGTACTCCAAGTTTTTCGATATGCATGTAGAAATAAATGTTTTTAAAGATGCAAAAAATGTCCTCGATTCAAAAATTGTCCTGTCCAAAAAAAACTTGTACAATAATAAATTATAATTTAGTATATAATTTTTTTTATATTTTTATATATATATTTTTAAATATATTGTTATGTGCATATCTGAGGCCTCCAGGATATATTGTGAAAGTGATATGAATGCAGGGGTGTCCAATCTTCTCCAAAAGGGCCAGAGTGGGTGTAGGTTTTCATACCAATCCAGCAGGAGTTATGCCTGAACCTGTTTAATTAGTTGATCTTGGCTTTCAATAGACTTAGTTGTGGCTTCTGCTTGGTTGGAATAAATGTGCACCCACTCTGTACCTTTCCAGATAAGATCAGACACCCCTGTATGAAAGTAGTGGAGACATGAATTCCATTTTCAGTCATGTTTGCTGCAATAACCATGTCTTGTATTCTTCATCATTAGTCTGTGCCATACAAAAGCAGCATGAATGGCAGATTGTGGTCTGGCAAAAACATTGTCATCCAGGGGCTGGTTAATCCTCAGGTTTTCAGAAAAGACTTATTCTGCTACTTTGATTAATTAGATCAATTACATTGCAAAACAATCTTTTATGTTTGAGTTGAAACTGAGTTACCAAGTACCTGATAACCTTCAGTGAAAGAAAGTTAGATTTGATCTAAAACATCTATGGATATTCTTTGGGGATGTTTGGGGTTTGGGAACGAGCACCACCTGCAGATCTGCATGCCACATTTTAGGCATAGAACATTTTGGCACAATTGATGGGCAAATATATAATTTTATTTGGTATTTGTGTTGCCACATTCGAGATAGTTAGATTAGTCAAGATTAGTCAAGCTAACTTGTGTCACAAAGATTGAATTGCCTTTCACTACAATCCTCGCTTTGATGAGAACAAAGGTTGTATACAATAGCAAAACAATGAAGAAGTGGGGCTCAGACGAGTGCTCTGGAGAAATGCCATTTCAAAAGGGACAAATCTTCCAGGGTTGTGTACTACAATTTAAAAGGGAAGTTTGCTTTTTTCCCGCACTTATTTAGAGGACAAATATATTCGTATTTGTCTGGGTGGCTGATATAAATAGTTTTACTTAAAGTGAAAATTGATTTAAATGATCAGATCATATCCTTTCCCTGTGTCTAATTCCTTTCAGATAATCATCGCCTGTGATCCTCAGCAGTACAAAGTGTTTGTCAATAGTAAACATGTGAATACCTTCAAGCACCGCTTCACCTGATGTTCTGGAGGTGTCTGGTGAGCTGAGATTGATTGATGTAAAAAAATGCTATTTTTGTGACACATTTAAAAATAATAATAATATTTTTTAAAATTGTACAAACAGAATTAAAGATTCCATACAGTTGATGCTAACATGCTTTGCTGTCAATGGTCTTGCAAAACTAAGTTTGCCTAGTGTTGTTTTTACTTTTTTTATAAAATATCTTTTTAGACATACTCAACTGCACTCAAGTTTTCAGAAATGCTGAAATGTTTTTTAGAGATGAAAAATTGTCTTATTTTTATGCAGGATATTTGTTTTACTATCCACTAGCCTACATGGCTACATAGCCTTTTTGGTGGGTGGGAGGTGTTATATCTTGTGGTATAACACAATGACACTGCTGTGTTGTCATGATGTAACCTGAGTTTAGAGCAGAGATCCTGGAGCTGAGAGACTGCAACATTACCCACTGCACTACCATGCTGATTTATTACACTATAATTAACTGATCCTGTCATTTAGAAAACATATTGCTAGAGTATATGGTGAAAGTGAACTTATTTTATCATGATTACTGATATGAACATGTAGAAGACATAAATTTCCATATGTCTCACCTCGCCTCCAGTAGCTTCCAGTATTTCTGAAAGTACTCTGATTCAATTGATGCTGCAAAAAGCTATGTACAGGTATGACCACACGACTTCACATAATCAGTTAAGATTATGTGATTATTTACCTTACAGTAATAAATTCATAATAACCACGTCCTGCATTCTTTAGCCATCATTAGCCTATGCCATACAAAACCGACATAAATGGTGGAATGACGGCTGGCGAAAAAATTTCGATCCAATGGTTTTTTTAATCCTCAGGCTTCCAGGTCAAATGTTAGCCTTATTCTTTTACTTTGCATAATTACATCAATTACATTGCCTAATTGTCTTTCGTGTTGTACTGACACTGTGTTACTAAGCACATGGATAGCTTGATTGAAAGAAAGACAGATTTGAATCAAAACCACTATTTCCTGGACTCCACAGATTTAGTCCAAACTTTTATGATATTCTGGTTTGGGGATCAGCATGCCACATTTTAGAGGAAGAACATTTTTTGACAAATGAGATACAAAATATTTCTTCAAATTTTCTTTGGTATTTGTGTTACCAGGTTCGAGATTAACCTGTGTCACAAAGATGGAAGAAAAGCAGTGGAGAATTGGGGCTCAGACGAGCTCTCTAGAGAAATGCCTTTTTTTGAGAATTTGAGAAAGGGACAAATTTTTCAGGTGTGTACTGAAAATTAAAAGGGAATTTTGCTTATTTTGCTCTTTTTTGGCATAAAGTGAAATTTACCTAAATTAATTTAAAGCATCAGATCCTCTGTGTCTCATTCCTTTCCGATAATCATCTCCTGTGAAAATTTTATGTTTTTGTGCACTATTTTCTTGGACCCAATTTTATGAAGTCACTGTTTGCTACATTTTATCTGCAAACACTTAATTATATGAAAACAAACTAACTAACAAATAAATAAATTGGTGTATTTCAAATTAGAGCACTCTTTGATTATGGCCTTTTTCATGAATTTAATTATTTAAAATTAAAATTAAAATAATTACCAAGATGTTTTTTTTCTGTGGCAAATCGAGTAATCGAGCAAATGAAAATGTTTCATGGAGGTATAAGTAAACTGGAAAAACCAGATGAAACCCACTTAGGCACAAGAAGTTAAATTGATACCAGTGAATCAAATTTCCTTATTATTAACATAGAAAAGCAAAACAGCGCCCTCTGGTGTTACATTTTTATCAGTATTCTGCTTTGTTGTTATCATGTCTTGCCTGAAGATGGTAGTAAATGTTTGCAAAAAAGATGGCAGTACTCTGTACTATACCATATGTGTTTGTTTATTTATTTATCTGTAACTAAATAGATAGATAGATAGATAGATAGATAGATAGATAGATAGATAGATAGATAGATAGATAGATAGATAGATAGATAGATAGATAGATAGATAGATAGATAAGCAAATAAAACATAATTTAAAAATTGAGAACCAAGATTACATTTTGTACAGAATTGCTGCTGCAACCATAAAGACTGTCATATGCTTATCCTATCCATTTAAGGTTTTAATTGTAACTTCAGTGTATGCTTGCAGCTCACAAACTTGCTTCTTTGTCTTTAGTTTATTTGTACTATAGCAATACATCACAGATCTGCTGACTGCATTAATTCACTTAATATCCCTTTAAGAATTTTTTTTTGTTTGTTTGTTTGTTTCTTTTGGACTAAAAGAGTAAATAATTTACTGTAAGTATGTAAAATATGTCATTTTCCAGATAACGCTGTTATATTTTTATACATACTAGAAAAATAAATAGCAATTTAACCCTGTGAATTGATATTTTAATAGGATTGTTCGAACACATGGGGTACATGATGTAAAGATTTTTGTTTTTGTTATCAGTGTTTTGCCATTGTTCATTATGGTTTATCATTATTCACATTATAGGTTAAAATGTCTGTGAGTGTATAGTGTTAGTGTTTAGGTCTAGGGGCATTAAAATGACTAACAAATCCAGCACAAATACGAACAGTGCCTAACCCTATGAAGCTGTTTAGCATGCATAATGCTGTGGGTAAAATGTATGTACTCACAGATAATATCAGAGAATAAATAGGTTAATAAACAGCCCTTGAATTAGGTAAGGTTTGCCTCTTTTTTAAGATAAGATCTCTAAAGGTTATTTTCATGAAGCTCCTAGAATTTTAGGTAACCTATATAGTGTCAATAAAATGACTGACAGGGTTTGCATCCAAACACAATCTGAACCAGTTTTCAAAATGGGTTTTCTCAACAAACTGTTTAACTACTTCCGTCAAGAAGGAGATACAGAACATGTGCACCAGAACCAGCAGGTTCAGGGACAGCTTTTTTCCATCCACCATCACACTGCTGAACTCTACACTACACTGTTAGAACACTGTATGTATAATTCTACAGAAGTTATTTTGTACATACAGTAATGTACATATTACTGTTATTATTGTATTTTTATACTCCTCATTCTCTACACATATTGCGCTTTATATACATCTGCACTATTTTATTTATGTGTATCTATATATACCCTACTGTACATTCTGCCTAATAGCCTTTATATTTATTCACTGTACATATGTTTACATATATATCTATATATTACATGCTGTACATATGCTACATATTTATCTGCACTTGTCTATTTGCACAATTGCTACTCTTTGCACTTCTGGTAGATGCCAAACTGCATTTTGTTGCTATGTATCTGCACTTTGCAATGACAATAAATCAATCAATCAATCAATCAATCAATCAATCTATCTATCTATCTATCTATCTATCTATCTATCTATCTATCTATCTATCTATCTATCTATCTATCTATCTATCTATCTATCTATCTATCACATGTTTTTGAATATATATTGCCAATGGAAAAACCTACAAACAAGACTAAGTAAACTTAGAAAGTTGACTTTAACTTATATTTATTTAACTGATGCTGTATTGCCTTTTGGTCCTAGTATTGCATCCGGATGTACTGCTGCGTATATCTGATAGGCTACAAAATAAAACAGATTTGAAGAGCAGTCTACTTGATAAAGGTCAATTAGCAGTTAAACTCATTCATTTGGGAACTATAATGATGATGATGATGATAATAATAATAATAAAAATAATAATAATTTATTATTATGATAATAATAACAGAAATAATTATAATAATACTAATACTAATACTAATAATCTATTATTATTATTAATAGTAGTATTTGTATAATAATAATAATAATAATAATAATTATTATTATTATTATTATTATTATTATTATTATTGTTGTTGTTGTTGTTGTTGTTTGTTAAATCCCTGCAGTTACTCCAGGGCCAAAGGAAATCTTGTGTAGGAGTTAGCTGAAAAATGTAGTGACCTGAAACCTTATGAATCGATAAGTTACAACAAGAGAGTTATTTCTTTGGCCTCGTTCTGTTTCCTTTTTATAAACGCGGTCTCCACTCAGAGCCCCATCTATTAAACACGATGTACCAGTCGGCCCAACACCGACGCTAGTGCGCATGCGCAACGCCAGTTTGGCGAGAGAAGGAATCAAACTTCCGGTCGTGTGTCATGGCGGCGCGGTGGAGTATACTTGAAGCGAAAAAGCTAAACCCTGCCACTTATGCTTTTTCGCTGTGAGGTTTCGCGTGTTCTTGGGCTGGTTAGTGTGCTGGAATAGACGACGCGGTTGTGATTTAGGGCTGCCAGCTGAGGGAGCGGTTTGTATCCGCCTGACCATGGCGGCACACAAGCCTGTGGAGTGGGTCCAGGCCGTGATTAACCGATTCGACGAGCAGGTAAAGGGACAAATGTCGCATGGCGGTGTTTAAAACACACTCAGCACTCAAGACACTGTTTATTTATCTGTAGTGTTTTCAGTTTGACTTGTGCCTGATGCTGGGAGAATATAAAGATGCTCGTATAACCGTGTGGAACAGTCATATAGTCTGTCAATAGTCTCTAATCCTACATGTATATAAACTATAGTGTACTATATAATGTCAGGAAATGGTGTGTGTGGTAAAAACACCTCGGTGTGTTGTTGTTATAAACGGGTTTGACTAACAGAAGCTAGCTAACACACGAGTCTACACGGTTTCACGGCTTAGGATTTGGCTTTTATTCTGTAACGTTTCTCGTCTCTGAAAAGTCTAACGGCAAACAGGAATGTTGTACGGTTTGTGTTTTGGGTGTATTTATGATTTATTGTTTATTTGGCGTGGCATTAGAGCCTTGAGAGAGTAGAGTTTACACTGTGGCTAAATATAAACAACGGTCGCGGCCACGCACTGTGTGTTGACAAGCTCGGCTCTGCCAGGCAGCTGTGTTAGCTAGCTAATGTTTGCTAGCTAGCTAATGTTAGCTTGCTAGCTAGCTGCGGTATTAGCTTGCTAGCTAGCTAATAGATTGTTAGCTTCCCGTTCAGTAAGAAGCATCCAGGCTGTGGATTAGATTGCTTTTAGATTAATATTTTTCTCACTACCCTTCAGTATCTAATTGAATAAAACACTTACTTTAAATATATTTAAAAGGGCGTTTTTATTTTTTAAACTTTAAGTAAACTTGAGCCAGGCGAGAACAAGCTGGCTTTGAGATTTAGCATGTCAGGCTTTAAGTGTAACTTTAATGAATTATTCCAAGCAGCTTTCTTTCTGATTTCCTTCCCAGAGCCACAATAAACCAGTGAGTTCAGTGGCTATTTCATTGTGCTTGTGTAGGGGCTTAGTGGCTGACCGAGGCTCATAAGAGTTTGATGAAAATGTAATGAGGGATTTGTTGTGTGTGTATTGTTAAGCCAGCTTAGAGCTTTTTAAATTCAGAAGACTGTGAAACAGTTGTTAATTTAAGTTAATGTGCAGTCCATGCCTCTCTGTGCCCTCTACTCCTGTCTAATTTGTTTTAGGCTCTGGGTCAAGATATTGTAGTGTTGCAGGAATAAATTACAACTATGATGCCACAAATCTCACCAGCATCACCTTTTATTTACACCGAAATAGTCGTGGTTACATATTAATATACATATATATTAAAAGCCTCTTTTTCTTCATGCTTTTTGGGTTGTGATTAGAGATGGGTATTGCCGTGTCAGCGATATGAATCCAGAAAGCACCTTGAAACAATGACCTCACAAATGCCTGTGCATGGTCATGGAAAACCAATCTGTCCTCTCTGGGGAAGGTTCAGACAGCTCAGAAACAGGAGCTGGTAGATTTGTATTCTATGAAGTTAAATTGATGTGAATCACAGCTTTCTGAAATTATAGACATTGTACTTGTTTTGTCAAACACTGTAGAGGCTTTAAGCATTTATCCAACAGCTCATTATTCTACTTTTGTCAGATGTTCTTTTATAGTGGATGGAATTGCTAAAATACATATTTTAAGGCTGTATTACAAATGATTATTTTTCCAACGTTCAATCACTTTTAGAAGGGAGGAAGTTTGTTGATAAATTTAAGTAAAATATTCTTTGAAATGCAGAGATGGCTAAATTGAATTCTACTGAATTTAAACTTAAAACCCCAGAAAAGGTTCATTTGTGTGTGTGTGTGTGTGTGTGTGTGTGTGTGTGTGTGTGTGTGTGTGTGTGTGTGTGTGAGTGAGTGAATGGGGCAGTTTGTTATTGATCTTGCGGTTCATTAAATCACATTCATGTAGTAAAAATAAGTGCAGAAATATTTCAGTTCGATTAATTACAGTGCAAAAATTCCCACATAAGGAAAGCCATAGGGATTAAGTTATTTTACTTGGGTATTGTGTCTATATGGTTATATGTAATATCCATACTGCACTGAAGTGCATGTAAGGGAAATGATTGTGACCTTTGTGGAATTTTAAACCGTGCCTGGGAAACAAAGTGCTCGCTGTCTCTTGGCATCCTGCATTAAAATGGATGTCAACAGGGTTGGGTGTGTGTGTGTGTGTGTGTGTGTGTGTGTGTGTGCGCGCACACGCCGGAAGCCTGACTCTTCTCTGGTCTTGGGACTTTCATTTGCAGCCACATGCTTTTCCCTTAGGGCTATGCAATGGAGGAAAGAGAAAGACAGAGAGAAAGAGAAAGAAAGGGAACCCCAGGGGCCACCTCTTCTCACTTCCTGACTTTTTGAAGCATCCCGTAGCCACTTATGTAGCCAGACTTAGCTGAGTCTTGAACTATCCATATCAGCTGTTTAGTACAGTTGGTAAAACAAACAGAAATGTGCAGCATATGTTTCAAATGTAATATCTGTTAGCAAACCCCTCCTTGGCTGTTTATTTACTAATCATTTCTAGGACTGTTAGTATTGTTGCATGAGCTTGTTTTATTTTCTAAAAGTATCTGGTTTTTTTAAATTCCTGTACATGTTCTGGACCGAGAGCTTTATGCAGACTGCTTTTTGACCCAGAAATGTAAAAGCAGTGTGCAAGAAACTGATTCCACATCAGGGAGCATTTAGCAGTAAGAAAGTCTCCCCACCCCCACCCCCTCAGTCTCCTTACGGTTCATTAACGCAGCCAGGCTTAGTGTGCTTTCTGCACAAATGCTACAGCATGTCTGGCTCCAGCATGCTGTGTCTGTGTGTATTAGCAGATGTGTTGACTTGCAGGTGTGCAGTGGAGCTCTGAAGGCAGGAATCACAAGTCTCTGTGCACTTTAATTCCTTTGTTTTAGTTTCTTAGGTGTGGGAGGTTGTGTTTGGAGAGGACGGGTGGGTCTGTGTTGAGCATGGTTTTGTTCTGTCCCATATGTCGTACTGTGGCTTTCTCACACTGTTTTATTTGTGCTTCACCATCATTAGCCACCTGAACACACTTTAAAGAGTGTGCTGCAAATATCATATGTTTCTCTTTTTTTACATATATTTTTTTTAGCTTCCTATTAAGACAGGACAGCAGAACACTCACACCAAAGTCAGCACAGAGCACAACAAGGAATGCTTGATCAACATCTCAAAATACAAGTTTTCCCTCGTCATCAATGGCCTGACCAACATCCTCAAAAATGTTAACAATATGGTAAGATCATGTGCTTGTTCTGTTACATATACATATCTTGGCTTGTCCCATGTTTTGGTTGACCGTCAGTAATAAAACATTAGCTATCGTCATATTTAATATTTACAACAATTTTCCTTCAGTGACTAATAAAGTTAGTTTGGTGTTATATTTGAAATGCTTGCAATAAAAAAAAATCTATTAATGTATTATCCAGTTGTCATATATTCTGAAAAATAATAAATATATCAAATTAACATTTCTTTTTAAAAGAGAATTTAAGAAGGGGTAAAGGATAGTAATATCAGATAAGCAGCCACATTAACTTGCCTGTCAAACAGAGATGAGGAAAAACTGCACACGCACACACTAAATCCTTGTCCCAGCCTAGTGATTTGCCAAGTCTTAATTTGGGATTGTTGAAACCATATGATGACCTCGTTCCCACACAGAAAGTCTACACTATGATTACTGGTATCATGTGGAGTGGTATGAATTTGATTGACAGATTTGAACCTGGTCCAGATTCTCTGACCATTGTATATGTTCAATAGTCTTTATATATGTTTCCTTCTTAGCGGATAATTGGCGAAGCTGCCGAAAAGAACCTCTACCTCTCGCAGCTTATCATTCTAGACACTCTGGAGAAGTGCTTGGCAGGGGTGAGTAGCCAATCATGCAGCAATCATGTTGACGGCAGTCACCCAATTACATACAAAGTTAAAGTATTTTGTACCAGTAGTGTAAAGTTGACCGAACAAATTACACCATGTAAACTGGGAAGTAAATATGAAATACGGAGTAAAAAAAGGTAACTTGAAGTGATTCAAAAATCTGTGTCCATCTTAAATCACTCTTCTGTCTTGCTCATGTCTCAGAAACAGGGGTCTGTTCCTACAATTACAGCTTGTTGTCTCTTCTTGTCCAGAAAGACTACCCTGACTATGCCTGCACAGATTACATTTGCAGATGTTTCCTCGTCTTGAGTTAGAATTTTCTTTGCTTCCAGAGGGATTGACAGGATTTTCCTCTATAGATATTTTATTAATGCTCTGTCAGATATGAGACAGCTGTTTCCCTTCTTCAGTTAGTCATTACTTTCTGTTTAGAAAGATTATTCTATCGCAGATGGGTGGGTTTGATGAGTTTTGCTAGGATGCTGAATTTTGCTTTCAGTGTGAGCACATGGCTCCATTTATGAGTTTGCGTATGCTCCTTTAAACATCTAAGTCTTATCGGTGAATTTCATTTCATGGGCATTTATAAGAGCTAGGATTGTTTATTTGTAGAGGAGTTTGTTGGTAAGAATGATCAAGAAATGTGGGGACTTTTGCATTTGAAATAAATAATTTAATTCACTTTCCTGGAAAAATTAAAGTGTAGAATGAAAGTTACATTTAACAGATATAGCTCCCCATTATTATGGAGATATTAGACATCCACTACTGGAGAAAATATTCATATTATACAGAGTAAAAATTCTATAAAGAAGAAATTGGAGCTTTCTCTATGGTACTATGAAGGTTTCATGAATAAAAAAAATTCAAACTTTCCATGTGTTCTTTCCATAGTAATAACTGGAGTGATATCAGACACATGAAATTTATGCAGAAGCCATAAACTAGTTAGGCCACAGGTTTAGTCTAAACTTGTTTTCCAGATGTTAGGCAGTCATGTCGTGTGTGTATGTGTGTCTGTGTGCGTGTGTGTGTCCAGCAAACCAAGGACTGCTTGCGTCTAGATGAGGCTATGCTGGTGAAGCAGTTGCTCCCTGAGATCTGCCACTTCCTGCACTCATGTCGTGAGGGGCAGCAGCACGCCAACCAGCTGCGCAGTTCTGCCTCAGCCGTGCTCTTTTCTCTTAGCTGCAACAACTTCAGTGCTGTCTTCAGCCGCATTTCCACCAGGTATTGATTTGGGTGTACGTCTGTTAACTCTATACGCCTCCTTAAACATCTAGCACAATCATATACACACCCTAAGTAGGGTGTAGGCACATATCCATAATCAAGTCATGGACAGTAGTGATGGAATTTATGACTTGAGTGCTCTTACAAATTACCGGTTATTTATTTACCACAATTTATTTCCACAATTAAGCAATAGTCCTGAATTTGGTTGCGTTTCCTGCCCAGGTAGCATGCAGGCTGAGTCAAGACATATGGATGGGGTTAGAAATAGTGTAGACCATTGTTCTTACACAGTTGTTACACAGTGCACAATCCTGTGAATGTCTCTGGCTAGAATAACATTTAGAGCAGACATTCAGGCATTGCACTGATTGCAGTGATGGCCTGACAAAGTTTTTTGTATTCTGCCTTTAAACCAGCTTAATGGCTTAATAAGGAGACATGCAGCAGCACCAAACACAAAATTAATAATACATTTGAATTATCTATGACATTAGAATGTTAACATGAACTCATACAATTTAGAAATTGATCATTTATTTGTTTATTTTAAATAATGTTTCCCAAGTCACACTAAGTCTTCTGAAAATGAATTCAAGTCTTGGATTCGTCTATGGTCTTGACTTGGGTGTGAGTGTGATGACTTGGATTCAAATTAGAATTTTTGGCTTACCCTTGAGGCTAAGCATTTGCGTGTGTGTTTATCCAGCTAATTCTTGTGAATCTGATGTACAGTATGTTTTTCATTACATGTTGACACTTGTTTATGCCTGTCGTGTCCTGTTTGCAGATTACAGGAGCTTACAGTTTGCACAGAAGATACCGTAGATGTCCACGACATAGAGCTTATTCAGTACATCAATGTTGACTGCTCCAAGTTAAAGAGATTACTGCAAGGTAAACCAATCTTTAATAATTAACAGATTTTCTTATTACATAGGAGACTTTTAGGCTCTGTTTGTCTTTTCTCGTCTTAAGAATCATCTAAAATCATCTTATTAATACATGGCATCTGTGTCTGAACAGAAACTGTACTAAAATTTAAAGCTTTGAAGAAGCCCGCACAGCTCGCTGTCATCAACAGTTTGGAGAAGGTCTGTGAAAAATATTTTTTATTTCTTTAGCAGTTCAGTAATGTAGCACGTGCTCGATTAATTATTTGTCCGTCTTGGGTTTGCTGTTTAGGCTTTCTGGAACTGGGTGGAGTTTTATCCTGATGAATTTACAATGCTCTACCAGAGACCACAGGCTGATATGGCAGGTAAGTTGATCAGAAGATTTACGGATGAAGTCTTAATCCAGAAACATGCACTTTGTACATCCACTTTGTTTATTTGTTTATAAATGATTTGTGCTGATTTCTGTTTGCATGTTTAGACATTAGTTATTTCACTGGTAGTCTCTGTCTGAGTGAGTTATTACAATGCATTAGACTTAGAATTCAAAACGGAGCCAAAATGAATCCAAACTGGTATAGTTTGTTTCTGATTAAAAATAAATAAATAAATAATATAACAAGGCTGATCAATATGCAATGTTAAGAGGTTCAACTATTTAAACTATGCACTGGGGAGACACTGACCTACTCAGTTCTTTTTCTGAGAGCAGTTTAAATTTCAAGCATTTGACTGTATTTCTGTTTAATTTCTTGACCTGTACAGAAAGCACACCAGCATGCATACATAACCTGTTGACATGTTTATTAAAGTGGTCGTTATAATGACAGCAGACTTACTGACACAGTGTACTCTCACTGTAGTCCCCTTGAGTACAGTGGCTTATAACCAGCTTATGCATACACTCAGTATGTGCTTTTAGACCGCATGCTTATAAAGCATTTGGCATTTGTTTTTGTAAACATGTATCTACTTGGGCAGCACAGATCTCCGGTCTTACACGTGGGTTTTTTGTGAGTTTTCTCCCTCAGCCTTTATGAAAGCTAATCTATACAGTTCTCTATTTTACACAGACTCTGCAGAGAAGCTCTTTGACCTGGTAGACAGTTTTGCAGAGAGTGCTAAGAGGAAAGCTGCTGTTTGGCCGCTGCAAATTATCCTCCTCATTCTCTGCCCTGAGATCACACAGAGCATCTCTAAAGAAGTGGTGGAGGAGAGCAAGGTTAACAAGGTCACCTCTCTCTTTCTCTCTTTCTGTACCTTTATAATACACACAAAAAATTGATTACATGTTTCAAACATTTATATCAGTTGTTATGCCTGTGACCATCTGTTGTACTGCAATGCCTGTTTTTCATGCTGACTTCTTTGGTTCCGTCTCAGTTCCATTAGTATAATTTGCTGTCTTCTGACTTTTATTGTGTCGGAAACTTTTTTCTTTGCTTGTCTAGATTTCCAGAAGAGAAAATAGTTTCAGACAGACTCAGATTTATTTGAATGTGCTGTTTCCATGCAGAAGTTGTTTTTGGAGAGTCTAAGGAAGGCTCTGGCTGGTCACAGTAGCAGCAAGCAGTTGACTGAGAGTGCAGCCATCGCCTGTGTAAAACTGTCTAAGGCCTGCACGTACATTAACTGGGAGGATCATTCTGTCATTTTCCTTCTGGTGCAGTCTATAGTGATCGACCTCAAAGTAAGTTTATCAGTATGTGATGTTTTCCGGTCAAATCCATTTCCTGAAAGAACCGAACTGTGAAAAAGATCTTTGTGTGTTGGTATGTATGCATGAGTTTAACCTCCGTCTTGTGTACATGGACCCTCAGGCTCTCCTGTTTAACCCTACTAAGCCGTTCTCCAGGGGCACCGGGTGCCAGAGTGCTGACGTGGACCTGATGATCGACTGCTTTGTGTCCTGTTTCCGCATCAGCCCACACAACAACCAGCACTTCAAGGTCAGCTGCGCTCTCGCAGTGCTGGCTTTCAAAGTACTGAATAATTTTTAGCAAAATATGCTGTACCGTGACTGGTCAAGGTGAAGTGTTTATTTGTAAATTAGGAACATTTGGATTGGTTAATTTTTAGATCTTTGTGTTTATTTTGGTGTGTTTATCGATCGGTTAGTTTTCTTAGTATTGCCGCGCGTATGTTTTGGTAGGTAAACTCCCTTGTCACTTGTTTCAGGTCTGTCTGGCTTCCACCTGCCCACCCACCTTCCATTTTGTCCTGGTCAACTCTCTGCACAAAATCATTACTAATGTGAGTATACATGCAAAAAGGCAGACTACAGCAGTCATGTGGAAGAAATAGTTTATTACGCCGTATACATTTATTGCAGTTTTCATTTTGTCTCCTTGTTCTTATATTAATCTGCATTTCTTGAAAAGGGCATATATATACAGTGCAATGAAAATAAAACAAATAATGTGCTGAATAATTTTGAATGCTCATATAAAAATTCCATTAACATATACCAGTTCATTATAACAGTGAGCGTCAATGTGCAAGGTAGTTTACAGCTTAGATATAGTGTGTCCTTCTTTTTAATGATCCACAACATACAAGGACTTTTGTTCTTGTTACCATCTCTGTTTTGTATCTTCCTCTAATGTACAGTCTCACTTGGATTGGTGGCCAAAGATTGACACAATCTACTGCTACTCTGGAGAACTGCGTGCCATGTTTTCAGAGACACAGACCAGAGTCATCCAGAGCCTTAGTGCCCACGCACCACTAAGGATGACTCCAGTGAGACATGCTCTCCTTCATACACTTGAATGTTTTATCATAAAGCACTACACAGTGCATGTCGAACTATACATGACTCTTTAAGTATTTAAGAGTTAGGTTTGGCTGAATAATTTACAGACAATAGTATTCATTCAATATGTTGGTATTAGCTTCACTCTTTACCATCTCTAACCTTCATCCTCACTTCCTATAAACCACACGAGCAATAAAATCGCTTATTCATTTTGTGCATTTATTTTTCTACTTTGTTTTAAGATTTTGACCAATTTTGGATACAGACAAACATTTTAAATTGTTTTAAATATTAAAACCATTTTGGTAACAATTTTTAAGAGACATCTGATAGGCACTTTTCAGATGAGTGTCTCTCCCGCAAACCCTAGTCAGTATCTAAAAGAAATCAATTGTCAATTTTATTTAATTCTCTACAATAAAGACCAGAGATAAACCCTTTAATAAGACTTTAATACATCCCTGGTACCTGTTCAGAATAATTTCAAATGACCATATAGTGAAGTATCTAAGTTTTATAACAATTTTAACGAATAATCAAAGAAACGTCAGCAGGGATATACTTGGATAATTAGGAATATGTCTACATCCAGTGATTTACTTCTGAATGTTATCCTACAGATTTTGATGAACTAAGTGTTAAGTATTGAAACATTGAATATGCATAAATATTTATTTTACAGAGTTTGACATTCAAAGAGAAGATGACCAGTCTGAAGTTTAAAGAAAAGTCTGCAGATCTGGACTCGCGCTCTCTTCTTCTAGCCCTGGTCAAACTCATCCATGCTGATCCCAAACTAATGCTACATGTGAGTGTTTATCACCTGGTTCTGACACCCTGCTCACACTGACTTAATTACTAATGAAAGTCTAACAAAGCTGATGGCTCTTTAGTAATGCTAATTATTCAGTTCAATACAGTTCGGGTGATGCGTATGGATACCCAGTTTGATTGTAGCTTGTTGTTTTTGGAACAGTAATGCAACATGTCTGTAAATGTGTGTGCCTGTGTGTTGTATCAGAACCCTGGGAAGCAGGGCCAGGAGATTCAGAACAGTACAGCTGAACTCATCATAGGTCTGGTCCAGCTTGTGCCCCTGACCCATACTTCAGAGCTCTCCCAGGAAGCCATGGAGGTAAACAACTATATTTCTTCAATTGTTGTGATTTTATTTATTCATTGGTTTTTGAAGATGTTTTTCCCAATTTGTCAATGTGTCAAGTATGATTTATTTTTTCCCGGTTTGTGTTCCTCAGGCACTTTTGGTGTTGCATCAGCCTGAGACCATTGAGCTTTGGAACCCGGATGCACCAATTGAGACCTTCTGGGACATCAGGTAAATCATTCAGTAAACAGCTTACTCCCATTAGAATCAGTCAGGGCTGTACTGGGAAATGTGTGCTTATGTGGGCTTGTCTTATTCTCTGAACCTCTCAGCTCTCAGGTCCTGTTCCTTATCTGTAAGAAATTGATTGGCCACCAAATGATCAACAGCACAGAGATCTTGAAGTGGCTGAGGGAGATTCTGATCTGCAGGAACAAGTTCCTCCTGAAGAACAAAGTGAGTGCACTAAACAGTACTCTTAAAAAAAAAAAAAGATCAAAACTTCAATCTCTGTTTTTAACTTTTGCAGTTTGTACATAGTTAGTACTACTTAAATATGATTATAATCCTTATTCCCCAAAAGAGGACACTGCTTTTCAAATTACTGCCATGCTGTATTATCTGACATTAAGTAAAAAAAAAATATCTGTCCTCTGTCATAAGTTGCACTCGAACACACTGTGAAGATGTATGTATAGTCTATGACCGGAAAGTCAATATCCGGTATCGCTGAAAGAAAACCATATGTCTTTTGGGGCATATGTTTTCTGTCTGCAGTTCTGAGTTTTCCGTTTAACATTTTTGATTACATATACAGACTTACTGCTGCCTCCTGCTATGACGAGTCATTTCCTGTTACACAAGAGCAGATTGTTCATGCTTACCTTCTATTAGATGTGAGCAATGCTTTATGTGCAGATCTTTCCCCAATGATGTGAGATGACAGAAAATGATCCTTAGTCAACCTTGATTGGTGTTCGATCTTATCGTCTTTGTTTTATTCTATGATCTTCTTTTGTGACCCTAAACCACAGGAGAGCGCCACACAGGGGAGTCTAATCCCCATCAGCAGACAAGCACAGACCAAGCTGGAAGTGTGCCTGTATTCATTTCTGTGGAGCCCAGACGCTGAGGCTGTGCTAGTGGCCATGTCCTGCTTCCGGCACCTGTGTGAGGAGGCGGACATCCGCTGCAGTGTGGACGAGCTGCCCGTACACACAGTCCTCCCAAACTACAATACTTTCATGGAGTTTGCCTCTGTCAGCAACATGATGGCCACAGGTCAGTTTTAGACCCAGCACAGAGGTCCATGCAAATGTTTCGTGGAATCCTGGCATGAGCATTGTCGCTCATTTGGGGAAAAACGTGAACTCAGTACAGTGGAGTGGGAAGGTGTTTTTCATTAAAGTGCTTTCGCTTTAGATAGCATCTTTAAAACCATAGGGTTTCTTCTTGTCCCCTCTTCATCCTGATAAGATTTTTTTTTACATTGTTGGCACTTCTGTATATTGGTCAAGTGCATGAAAGTTTATTTTATAGAATGATATTATTCTGCTCTTACTTCTCAGTTTGATCTTCTTGGCTATTTTAACGCTCCATTTACACCATGTATTTAGTCTGTTAGGTTTCCCAGACAATCCTTTAAATAACACGCTTAATTATTCTGTCATTATTTAGTAAGGATAAAATAACCAAAATTTTATTTGCATCTTCTTATGATGTTGCACCTTGTACCAATAGTGCATTTTTAGTTCTGTGTAATTTTATTGGTCTTTTTTCTAGATAAATTATGAATGTTCTTTCACCCCAAAACTGCAGGGGGTGCAAACGTGTGCAGCTGACTGACTGTCAGTTTCTTTAACTCTGCCTGTGTGTGCACGTATAGGTCGTTCTACTTTACAGAAAAGAGTGATGGCCCTGTTAAGGAGGATAGAGCATCCTACAGCTGGCAATATAGAGGTGAACAGTACTTTTGTTTGAATTTCACACGAGTCGCTTTAGCTTTTGATGGTCTTAACATTTATGCTTACCAACCTCAGGCTTGGGAGGACACACATGCTAAATGGGAACAAGCAACCAAACAAATTCTAAACCATCCAAAGAACAAAGTTGAAGATGGTCAAGTGAGTGGCTTTGCATTTTTATTTCCACACGACTTTTGTTTTTTTTACTTTAATACATTTCTTACAAAGGCTCCTCATACTTATTAGGAGTGGATCAACATGACGGGCTTCCTGTGTGCTCTGGGTGGAGTGTGTCTGCAGCAACGCAGTACTCCCAGTCTTGGCACCTACAGCCCACCCATGGGGCCAATGAGCGAGCGCAAGGGCTCCATGATCTCCATGGGCTCGTGTGAAGTGAACAGTGAGACGCCCCTCAGCAGGTTCCTGGAGAGGCTGCTGTCCCTCATGGTGTGCACACATGAGAAAGTGGGTTTGCACATCCGCACCAATGTTAAAGATCTCCTGGGACTGGAGCTGAGCCCGGCTCTTTATTCTATGCTCTTCACCAAACTGCGCAACAGCATTGGACGTTTCTTTGACACCCAAGGGCCGGTTAGTCACACTAACTTAACAATACACCTTAATAGCTGGAAATATTTGGTGTGGACACCGTTTTAGCAAATGTAATTGTTAGGGTTTATTTATTGATTGCTCATTTTATATATTTTCTTAGATATTTTATGGTTTTAAGCATATTGTTTGTATGGTGTGGTGCTGTTGCACATGCTAAACTGGCTTCTACTTGAATGAATGTCTAAATAAAGATGCATTATTTATTTTCAGCACAAGGTGGCAGAGTTGTTGTTTCTCTTTCAATTCAGTGATTTACGATTTTACAAAATACTTTTGGAAATGCTTTATGTGAAAGTTCTCTTAACTGACATTAGTCAATACGTTAATTTACATGAACAGTGTATTACCTTCAGCTGTCATGCACAATAGTAACAAAGTTACTGGCACTATGTCCCTAATTCTTAATTACACATTTTTTAAAAGTAATAATCCAAACAAGCCAGGGTTCATACTGTATAATGAGTAAATCTGAACCACAGTGACCAAAATGAAGCAATACTTACTAACAACATTTTTGAGTTTAATTGAAGTTGAACAGCTCATTTGAATTGGTCTATTAATATTGAAGTGTATGGTTATTTAATATTAACAAATGCAGGAAATTATTTTAGGTTTACATTAGTTTACATTACAATAACTTCAGTGTGTTTCTTTCATCAGGTGCCGATAAATGACACAAATACTTTATTTGTGGAGCAGACTATTGCCATCATGAAGAACCTCCTTGACAGCCACACTGAGGGCAGCTCTGAACACCTTGGTCAGGCCAGCATTGAAACCATGATGCTCAACTTGGTCAGGTCAGACCTGCTGAAATATAGTAATTTTCAACATTGCAGTTTAGTGCTGTGACAAAACGTCATTAATGCTTTACAAGTATGTAGTTCATTTGCTCTGAAATAGTTAGTGAAATCACTCTATTAATATTATTACATGTCGGAAAATAAAATAAAATAGTAATAATTTATTTAGACATCAGTGATGTGGAATATCATTCGAAATTTAGCTTTGCTCAATTTAGCTTGTCTCTTGTAATGTCCTGGTGCATTTTGTCTTTGTCCCCATAGATACGTGCGCATTTTAGGGAACGGGGTTCATGCAATACAGATTAAGACTAAACTTTGTCAACTCGTGGAGGTTATGATGGAGCGCAGAGACGATCTCTCTTTCTGCCAAGAGATGAAATTCAGGTGAGGACCCTGTTAAGTATATCTAGTACTCTAATCAGTTTAAAGCTTTGAAATGTGTTCTTTATTATTTTCTCAATAGTGGATGATGACTAGTAAAGAGTCGTTGACGTGTCATAACGTGATTAGAACTTTTATATTTTTATATTTCATTCTTAGGAATAAGATGGTGGAGTATCTGACTGACTGGGTGATGGGCACCTCCAATCAGGCAGCAGATGATGATGTCAAATATCTCACACGGTACAATTTCTGAATTTTCTTTATAATTTGTAATTTGCAACTTCACCTTGGTAGTTCACACGAGTTCTTTGGTGTATTTGCTGCACAGGGACCTTGACCAGGCCAGTATGGAGGCAGTGGTATCTCTGCTGGCTGGTTTGCCGCTACAGCCTGAAGAAGGAGATGGAGTGGAGCTGATGGAGGCCAAGTCTCAGCTATTTTTGAAGTAGAAACATTGCCTTCTTTTAAGTTTCCATTTGCGATATCCCTTTATTCGGTCACATTATCGATTTCACATCATACTCCGGTTGTGTGTTCATTGCTGTGTGTGTGCACTTTGGATGGGTTAATGCAGAGAACAAATTCTGAGTATGGGATACCATACTTAGCCGTATGTCACTTCACTTAAGTTGTTTATATTTTCTAAACTTGTTAATTTTGTCATTTTTGGACTACCCTATTCATTTCAACTTGTATAAGACAAGTTTATATGTAAAGAAATGGAACTATTATCTGTATTTTTAAACTTCTGGACGATTATCTGTAGTCCTCACCTTTACATTAACTCTTTGTTGTTCTTCAGGTACTTCACTCTGTTCATGAACCTTCTGAATGACTGCAGTGAGGTTGAGGAAGATGGGCAACAGGTGGGCGAGAGAAAGCGTGGCATGTCCCGACGTCTTGCCTCACTACGCCACTGCACTGTACTTGCTATGTCCAACTTGCTCAATGCCAATGTGGACAGTGGCCTCATGCACTCTATAGGTCAGTGCTGACAAACACTGATAATTTGATAATTTAGCATTGTTAAAAAGACAACCTGATGGTGCTTTTCAGTTGGTGTGAGCTGCAGTGGGGCAAATTTAATTTTAATGATGCTGTGTTGACCCATTTTTTTTTCTTTATTTTCTGATAGTTATCTTGGCACTATCTCAAATGAGCTCCGTTTCTTTCTGTCTGTAGGACTAGGCTACCATAAAGACTTACAGACAAGAGCTACATTCATGGAGGTGCTGACAAAGATCCTGCAGCAAGGCACAGAATTTGACACTTTGGCCGAGACTGTTTTGGCCGACCGCTTTGAGAGGCTGGTGGAGCTTGTCACCATGATGGGGGATCAGGGGGAGCTTCCCATTGCCATGGCTCTGGCCAATGTGGTGCCCTGCTCTCAGTGGGTATGTAATCTCTGTACACTACCAAGGGTCAGTGGAAACCAAGTTTGGAATGGATATTGAGTTTGTTGGTGTCATCGGCAGGATGAGCTAGCCAGGGTTTTGGTGACGCTGTTTGACTCCAGGCACCTGCTCTATCAGCTGCTCTGGAATATGTTCTCTAAAGAGGTGGAGCTGGCTGATTCCATGCAGACTCTCTTCAGAGGCAACAGTCTGGCTAGCAAGATCATGACCTTCTGCTTTAAGGTAAATTGATGCTAATAAATTGATCTACAAAGAAATGTCCTGCAAAGCACTCTTGGATAAAAAGTACCACTACAAAAGAAAGTTTAAAAAAAAATAATGATGTCAAAATGCAAAGAAAGAAAAAATTCTAACAGTAGTCGAGTATAATGTGGATATATGACTAATATGATTAGGACATTATAAACTATAAACATTTACTGAGGAAAGCAAGCTAATTATACTTTTATTATCCACTAAATACTGTTCATCAAGCAATAATGAGGGCTCCTCTGTTGGACATGCTTCTGCATTGAGGAGTTTTAGTTCCTGATACAGTCATTTAAGATCAGCAACCAGCTCATCCATAGAAGTGCATTTCAAGAATTATTACCTCAGATTGCGTTCCAGTTCCATCACTATAAAGTGCACTGCTGCTTCCTTGAACAAGGCGTTTAAATTGAGTTTTAAGTCACTGTAAATAAGAGAATCTACCAAATGAATAAATTGTGAAGCTTCAGGGGAAAAAATGCAAATAGACAGAAGATTAAAGCTGATTTTGTCATTAGTATTAGGCGGCGTTCATATATCTCAACTCTGCACAAAGGACTGCTTAACCAAAGCATTTGATTGTGCTTACTTATGCAGGTGTATGGAGCTGCTTATCTTCAGAAGCTGCTTGAGCCTTTGATGCGAGGTGTCATCACATCTCCAGAGTGGCAGCACATCAGCTTTGAGGTTGACCCCACCAGGTACATCTGCCCTAGTACATGCAAATGAAGTGTAGCCCATCTTTATGCAAATTTATCCACTGTGGGACGAATAAATGATTAGCGTATCTGAAAAACTTACAGCAAGCTGAGATGCATTCTTGTTTTTTGAAGATTTTTGTAGTAATTCATTTTATTGCAATGATCTTATTTCTTTTTTGTAGACTAGAACCTCCTGAAAACCTGGAGGAGAACCAGCGAAACCTGCTGCAGATCACAGACCGTTTCTTTCTGGCCATCATTAACTCCTCTAGCGAGTTTCCTCCTCAGCTGAGAAGTGTATGCCACTGTTTGTATCAGGTATGCTCTGCTCTGTCCTCACCCACGCTACCTGGCACATCATACCAAGCTACCTCACATTTGCTGCTACATCACTCTGCTATCGGCTGCTCTCGATATGGAGAGCACGCTTAAAACTGCACTAACTGAAGCACTCACCCAGTTTTCCTGCCTCCATTTTATACACATGCAGCGTAAAGCCCATGTATAGTGTTTTGTGTGTGTCTGTTAGCATCACATTTTGTAGCAGTTTGGGATTTGTTAGGCAGGCATAGGCTACTACATAGGGTATTTCTATTCAGCACCAATCTACCCTTTCACTCATGTATGCTATAATGTCATTTCCAAAAGCTTGCATATAACATAAAAAGAAGAATATTACTTAATGTGCTTCAGTGAAAGGTGTAATAACATGAATATTTTAATCCTGTAAACTGCAAACCTCTTCCATTTAATTGTACTGTATTGCGCTAGGCCTTGCACACCTAAAATGGAGATTTGGCAACACTGATCAGCATGTCACATATGTTAAAGCACTCAGATTACATGCATTCTAAGTGGTTAGTTGCCCTCTCTGTACTTTTTACAAAAAAGTTACCATAATGGCCACCTCTTGCACAGAAACCTGTAACGATTTAACCAATGGTCTGATGCATTGATCTGTTTGGGTTGGTTGAAACTGCAGGGGAAGTAACCTGGCAGCAGCTGTAGGGCTGCATAGTGTGCAATGTGTGAAAAGCCTGAAAGCAGATGTTTGTGAACAGGAAGACCTGGCTAAAGCCCCAACACCTACTGCCTGTTTCCTTTCTGTTTACACTATGCATACTGTTCTCATTCAGCAGTCACTCATTCACCCGTCTGCGACTCTATGCTTTGCATTCACCAATGCATTAATTTTTTATAAAGGTTGCCTTCTCAGGGAAAAACTCAGTTTGACACCTTGTGGTTTCTTCTAATTTTGTATTTTGTAAATATGTAACATTTGTATGTTTTAAATCTCTGACTTTGTTTTTAGTAGTTATTCTGTAGTAAATAAGTTTTACAACATAGGCCTAAGTAGATGGTAAGTAATGACTGAAACCTAACGTTAAACCGTACAGTAAAACCTAGCATCCGTACAACTCACTATGTGCTTCAGATTTCCGAACCATTAAGCTCAGATGGAGATCTCTCCTGTATGTGTTTGCATTATGGCTGTGTGCGCTGTGCTTAATGTTGTGTAGCCGCTGCTGTGACTTCTGTGCCCATCTCTGCCCTGTAGGCTACTTGCCACTCCCTACTGAATAAAGCCACTGTTAAAGAAAAAAAGGAAAACAAAAAATCCGTAAGTCACCCAGAACTTTAATTTTTTTCCTAGCCACCATTTTTTTTATTCATTCTGGAAATCAGCAATTTATTTTGTTCCTTTTTTGGCTTTTTTTGCCTTAAACATGTTCATAAGCAACATGGCCCTACTAACCTCTTACTAACTTCAAAGTCATGGTTGAAACAGCATAGCTGTTTGGATCACCAGCATCCTGAGCTCTTCAGGTCTGGTTTGTGATGTTGAGAGGGCTGGCTGTGTGGAGGGCCAATGGGATTTGTCTGTATACAGATGAGGTTGACCATTGCCTGGATATTCTCCATAACATAGGAGCCATCACCTCTGCCATGGAGATCCTTGCACACCAGGAGAAAATAAAGGATGAAACCAGATTGCCCAAAAGTCATGTCATTTTACTGACCTTAGTATAACCCTGCTGTGGCAGATCAATGGACTGAGTGTATTATCATTAAACAACAAATAATTGCTAACCATTGAGAATTATAAACATGAATAACACTCTGAGATTTTGTACTTTGACTAGAATCTGGCTTTAAACTTCTTGTTTTGTATTGCCTGTTAAAAAGGGTCAAAGTTTCAAAGAAGCTGACCAACGACCTTATACTTGGTGTGCAATTAAATAAAACATGCTGTGTTGGTAATCTGGGTTTGGAGCAGTAGTTTCACTAGTCGTACACATGCATGAGCTATATCGGTGTGGTGATTATACTTACGGTGTGGTGTGTGTGTGTGTGTGTATGTATGTATGTATGTGTGTGTATGTATACACACATGCATATATGCTCTCTGTCTACTTTTGGTACAACTGAAAATTCATGCAATTATCAAATCATCCAATCATACCGCAGAAATCTAATGCAAACAGGCATTCCATTTTCACATGAAACATCAGAATAAAGAAAAATTGTGATCTCTGGGATTTTGATTGTGCTGTGAATATCGGTAATAGATGGGCTGGTTTGAATATTTCAGAAACTGCAGAACTCCTAGGAATTTTACAAACAGCAGTTTGTAAAACACAAAATTGTGTGAAAATACAACTATTACTGAGTGAGCAACAGTTCTGTCGATGGAAATGTCTTGATAAGAAATGTCAGCAGAAAATGGCCATATTTCCTGCTAGGAAATCTTGTAGTAATTCAATCAGTAGTTACAATCATGCTGAGCAGAAAATCATCTTAAACATCTAACCTTGCAATTGAAGGGCTGCAACATTTTTCAGTCCTTGTATGTATCTTGCATAGTTTTAGTAAGTCTGTGCCTATAATAGCCTGGTTGTACCACATCCACCTCAATGTGTTGTGCATTCTGAGATCTTTTTCTGCTCACTACAATTGCAAAGAGTGTTTGAGTTACTATAGACTTGCAGAGCTATACCAGCTGAGTCATCTCTGATCCTTTCAGCTTATAGGTGCTCTTCAAACAGGTTTCTTTTTTTCTTTTCTTTTTTTTTTTAAAGAACCCACCAGTCTGTATGAACTTTGTAGAATTTCATGTGTGAAATTCCAAGGAGCTCAGCAGCTTAAATATGCAAACCATTGATCTAATACCAACAACCATAATAGTACCAAAGTTGCAAAGGTCACATTTTGCCTTCATTATAATGTTTGATGTTTCCTTGCATTGTGTTGCTGCCGATTATGTAAACGCATGAACGAACAATTGCTTCTAATAAAGTTGGCGGTGAGAATTCTGATTTTCTGATATTCTGATTTTTATTATTATTTTGTTATTTAGATAAGTCGTGTATACACAGCTGGTCCAGGGGAAATATCCATTGCATGAATGTTTCACACTTTCTCACACTTGCATTTCTTGTCTCTGGTTGGTTACCATGTTTTCTCCACCACATCCCTTTTAAAATGTTTTCAATGTATAATTTGAGCAGAAACTTGTGAACAATTTTTTTTTTTTTTTAAGTGAGTGTTAGTGTTTTCATTTAATAGGCTTCTGCTTCTACAAACTTGGTCAAATAAATCTAATTTTCCTACAATACAATCTGTGGACTTTTAATTATACCATTGTGTAGGCCTATATATTTTGTAGCCAGAGTACTTGTTTGTTGTATAGTTGGCTGCTCGGGTTTAAACCACAGCCATTCGTGCCTTTTGAGCTAAGGCAGCAAAAGTTTGGCCTTACTCGCTGTCCAGCCATAGTGACACTGGCCAGTCATTAGTGTCTGAATTTTTCCATGCAGAAGAGGGCAGATAGCACTTTCCTCCAAGTGTGTTACACTGCTCTGTGTTGCAGAATGAGCAGCAGTTTAAAAAGCTGTGGTTGTCAGGTCAGGTTTCACATGTTTTAGAGGAAGCACACGATGAACTTAACCCTTCTGGTTGGTAGCTGTTATATGAAAGAGGAGATTCTAAATATGGAATACGTTTAGGCACACTGTCGTTTTAACTATGCAGACCTGTCTTTATTTATTTATCTTGTGATTTCTTGTCTGATCATCTTACATTCTTATTTGCTTTTTGCTTCAAATTCACTGGGCATTGTCTAACTTCTTGATTCATTCCATATCTTTCATTAACTGCTTTTATTTTCCCCATCTGCAGCAAAACACTGCTCACCGTCTCTATGGTATAATGTCTGTTTGGCCAACTAACTATGGGATTCTACATTGTTTTAATGATCTTTCTATAATAAATGTATTTTGTAGCTGAATTAACTTGAAAGTTAAAAAAAAAAAAAACTGGTTTAGCTTTGGTAGGTATTTTGTGAACATCAGGACCAGAGAACACTGTCTTTCTTTCTCTGCTAATTTCATTTTCCTTACCTAAACTTTTCCCCTTCTTTCTCTTTCCTTCCTCAACATTCTCCATTCACTGTGTCCATGCAGGTAGTGAGCCAGCGATTTCCCCAGAACAGCATCGGTGCCGTTGGTAGTGCCATGTTTCTGCGCTTCATTAACCCTGCCATAGTCTCTCCATATGAGGCAGGCATCTTGGAAAAGAAGCCTCCTCCTCGGATTGAGCGGGGGCTCAAACTAATGTCTAAGGTAAGGCATATAGCCAAGTGCTTGAGTTGCAGTGTGGTCATGCCTTATCTAAATTATTGCTAATCACTCTTTTGTTTTTCTCTCTCTCACAGATACTGCAGAGTATTGCCAATCATGTTCTTTTTACCAAAGAAGAGCATATGAGGCCATTTAATGATTTTGTGAAAAACAACTTTGAGGCAGCAAGGAGGTATGTATGTGTGTGCACAAAGGTCATTATTCACATGGTCCTACAGTGGGTTTTCTGTAGGAATTAAAAAAATTGGTGAGACATAATTCATACTGAGCAAATTTGAGTTAGTACTGGCCATGTGACGGGTATGAAGTACCATCCTAGCATGCAGATATATACAATAAAAGTTTACATAGGAGGCGGTTGGAGTGTGCAGGCATAGTTTAAAGATCCATACACCCTTGATTGCCTTTAAGAGTTTAAAACTATATTCATGCTTCGATGTCTTCAAGTGTACTGTTTATAACCTGTAGTTTCTTATTCCTTACTTGTGCAGATTTTTCTTGGACATAGCATCTGACTCTCCTCCAAGTGATTCAGTGAATCATAGCCTGTCCTTCATTAGTGATGGTAATGTGCTCGCCCTGCATCGTCTGCTTTGGAACAACCAGGAGAGGATTGGGCAGTATTTATCCAGCAACAGGTATGTTAACACAATGAGAAATAAACTATTAAAAGTAACAGTAACGCGCAGATTCAAAATTATGCTTGATGAAAGAATTGCATTTTCTATGCATCCTATTTAGTTAGTCAACACACTTGATAAATAAAAATATTAAAGCATATAGCTTTAAATAAGCATTGATTATGTACAGACTAGCAGAATGTATTTAAGATTATTTGATTTCCCATCACGTTTCTTGGCCTCGAACGTTCCTCCAGTTTCTTGGTGTTATCTCTATTCCTCTTCCCTTAAATGACTTTGTGCTTTAAACAGTACAGGCTGCTTGCATTTCTGCTTTTTTGTTAAGCAGACCTTTGCTGTACATTTACCCGAGTCAGAAATGTACTCAAAATATTGCTTGTTCTTCAATGTAGTTGTTTGCAAGTATATCATTTGATAGATTTATGCATTTTATTTATTTGTATTCACAAGGATGCACTAAATGTGATTTTTTTTTGTGTGTGTGTGTGTGTGTGTGTGTGCGTGCGTGCGTGCTTGTCAGGGACCACAAGGCTGTTGGTAGGAGACCCTTTGACAAAATGGCTACACTCCTGGCATATCTTGGCCCCCCTGAGCACAAACCTGTAGCAGACACTCACTGGTCCAGTCTCAATCTCACCAGTTCCAAGTTTGAGGAGTTCATGACCAGGTAATTCTCTGCTAGCTCTGTGCCCACTGTAGCTTTCATGCTACCATTTTCTCTCTTTAAAACGTTTTATGTAGAATTTTTTCTGATGCAGGTAGAATGCAACCAGTTTGGGGGGGAAGCAAACAAACACGGAAAAAAAAAAACATTTCCTCCAAAGGTTATTTCCCCTTACCTCAGACCCTGTAAAAATGCTTTAACTATCTTTGTTGTTAGTAAAAATAGATTGACACAATAGCTTAAATAACTTATCTGATATAAACAGAAGGCAGAAGTGGTGGCATTGTTTTTATAGCTACAGGGTGAGTGTCATGTGAGATGCCCTTTTTTCACATCAGCACAAAAGCTGTGTCTTCTTCAGTAGGGAAAACAGCCTCTGAATACTAAAGATTTTTAGACTCAGATCTAGTTCTGAAGGTCATGTCCCAACTTGAAATTGGCATGAAAGCCTTTCTGCTTGCACAGTTTCCCATCAAATATAAAATAAAATGAGCCAAGCCAAGTTTATGATTTAAGATACAAATTAATTTAAGTTCTTTTTAATGCAGCATCTGTAAAAACACATCTAAGTGCAACTTTATACACACCATACTGCACATGGACACTTTAAGGACAATCATTAAAACCATACGCATTTATGTATATACATATATTTTTCACATATTTTCATATTTTATATATTTTTTTATATACTTTATACTTTTTATTTATCTGCCTCCTTTTGGTTTTATTTTTATCCTTAATTCCGTTCCTTTTTATGCTTGAATACCGGACACGCACAAAAAGCATTTCACTGCATGTCGTACTCTGAATGTATGTGACAAATAAAATTTGATTTGTTACAATATTTTTGGGAATCAAAGGCAACACTTGGTAACACTGAGACTGATGTGCTTCATTTCTGTTAAATAGCATAGTAACTGTGGTACATGGAAAACAGGATACATCTAAGCTCATTCAGAGTGCTACTGTTACTGAAACCCAGCCATTAAATGCAACTGTCCAGTCAAAGTGTTGTCAAAAATGTTTTGTTTGTTTGTTTTTCTCAGGCACCAGGTCCATGAAAAAGAAGAATTCAAAGCTCTGAAGACACTAAATATCTTTTACCAGGCAGGAACATCTAAGAATGGCAACCCTGTCTTCTATTACATCGCTCGAAGGTAAGATATTGATGCTTGTTATACTGTTAATTCATCTCATAAAATGCTCACAAACCACACTATCAGACTTATGATAAAGCTGAATGTATTGTGCTTTTATTTCTATACTTGAAAAAAAAAACTATCCAGTGTAGACACATTACAAATAATATCCAGCGTAGACACATTTGCTCTCTGCCGTTATATAAACCTGACTAGCAGCAAAGCTAGGTTTGGGTAGCCCTTATTTCACCAGTCAGAGATTGAGAGGAAAATAAAGTGCTAAATACATGTAGATATTCACTTCTCATTCACATGTTGCTTAATTCTTGGTCTCAGTGCACTTCCTTGTGCAGTCAACCTTTAGTGCATAAAATCCTGTCAGAGCAACAAACTTATAAGTATTGCAGTTGATGACTTCTTAGCATATTTTAAACATTTGGATATTATGGGTTTTTTTTTGTTTTTGTTGTTTTTTTGTAAGAAAATGTATTAAGTGTAGGTATAATCTGTCTCCCTAAAACTTGACAATAGCACCTTTTATCCTCAGATTCAATACCAGCATTGTCTTAATTACTTTCAGATGTGTACAGTAAACATGTACTCAGCCTAGCAGAAGTGTGCTTTGCTGTGTTTCTCAAGCATGTTGTGTTACAGTGGTAGTAACAGGTCATCTCTGCAGTATTTACACACAGCTTTTTTTATCAAAGCAGCTATCATTCAAAGCTGAATCTCTTCCATTAAGAACAGATTTCACTATATTCACACTTTTTTATGGACATGTGAAATTATAACTTTATTAAACTCTCTAGTTTATGATTAAGCAGATGTATTTATTTTGAGTCTTAACATGTATCGTATGCATGTAAATAATATTACTGTTAAATCTAGCCTCTTTTTAAAGGATGAATGTGTTGACTATATTACTACCTGTTCTTGCTTGTAGAAAACCATTTTGTGCTTAAACTATAAAGTAAAACTATTTAAATAAAACACTACACTTAAGGTTTTTTTAAATAAATTTTTTTAATAAAAAGCTTGATTGTAGCTGAAGATTAATTTTATTTCTTTTTTTGTTGTGGAAGATTAGCATCTTTTAAGCAAGCGTTGCTCAGTTCTTACAGCATCATCACCTAGTGCTAAATGTTTTGTGATCTTTATGATGCTGTGGTGAGTTTGGAAAGCTCTCACCAGAGTGCCTTAATGTAGTAGAAGCACTAAGAGAAAATGTCTAGACAGCTTTAACTCAGTGAAGTTCCACCTAGTCGATGATTCAAAAACTGCTGAGACATATCAATCACGTCTGTTTAGAGATGAAGCAAGCACATCACATGCAGCAATCATTTATAATAACATCTGTTTGCATGATAGACTTTATTTTTCATTTGAGTAAAGTGTCTCTTGCTATATTTTTCTTGGTATGACGTGTAAAATACAATTTTATACTGTTTCTATGGACGAGCATAATACAGGAGAGATCTTTTTTCCACACTATGGTTTTAAGTCATTTGTATGCATTTCTATAAGTTTGCAAGATAACTATGCATGACACATAATGCCTAGAGAATTCTGATAAGTTTGTTTAAAGCAGACAGTGACTGTGTGGTGTCCAGGAAAACCCCTTCACCTATTTCCATTTAGACATTTTCTCCCATGCATAGATCTGAGAACTACAGCCTTTCCTTGAACTGTTGTTCTTTTGACTGAATCTCAACCACATTTTCACATCTGGTCACAATGGTCAAAAGGGGGATATGTAAAAATTACTTTCTCACTACACAGTGAGTTTTTTTTTTTGTTTGTTTTTTTTTACCTTTTGTGACATTTGGGGGTAACCAGTTAGTCAGTTTTTTCACTTTCATAAGGTTTTTGTTTTGTAAATGCTTTAAAAAAGTCTGACATTCAGTGTGTAAGAGGGAACTTTTTGAAGGATAGCCTAGGCAAGGCAAACATTTCCACTTAAGAATATTTCACCACAATTATGTTGATATAATCATGAATATTCTTATTTGTATCTAGCAGAAACCCCTGTTTTTGGCAATTCTTTTTTTTCCTCTTCCTCCTTAATTTTCAGTTGTTTGAAAGAATTCAGCCACAGCATGAAAAGGTTTTCCCCAGACAAACACACACATACCATAGACATTACCCATAGGGTCAGGAGCAATCAAACTGTGTAGTTAAAAGCCAAGAAGATAAGAACCTTTTGACCGTTCCTTACATCAATAAGTTTTACATCAAGACCAACTGCAGATTCTTGGCCAGGAATTATTCGAGCTTGATGCAAAATCAGAAGTTACTGAGGATGATTGCTGTGCCCAAAAGGTTTAATGCGACAGTATGGTGTTTGCAGGGATGGATTTGGATGCTTGTGCTGCGAGCTTTACCAGGCAATACCTTTTTGGTGCTCCGTGTACGGATTGGTGTGCTTGTCTGAGTTGAGAGACTGTACAGTGTGGACGTGAGAAGTCCCACACCCTTGGTCTTTGCCTGCTCAGATTCTCCAGAGGTATTTTCAGTACTCCAATTGTATGGAAAGTTGAGCGATGCTGATTTGGAGAGGTATCCCGAAGTGACCGCATGCACATGTGGTTGATCTCGTGTGTCAGCACCCAATGGCGTTTCAGTGTATGAAGCCGAGTGCCGGGTTCTGGCGGTGGACAGGTGGGCTTCCCCACACGTAGGCCTGATGTAGCAAGGGCAGCCCAGCACCTTTGCCGGGGTCTGTTGTACCCAGTTTAGTAGATGCGTGATATTTTCCTCATCCTCACAGGCCCAGGGGTTATCTCCAAGTGTAAGGAGTTGCAATGCTTCCAGCCGATTGAATACACCCTCACTCACTAAAGCAAAGCGATTAGCATGCAAATAAAACTGAGACAGTCTGGGAAGGCGGTCTAGTGAGCCAGGCAGTATCTGTAGCAGAAAGTTGTGGGACAGGTCCACCACTTCCAGATTGTTGGGCATGTTGGTTGGAACAGTCCAGAACTTGTTGTGGCTTAGGTTGAGTACTTGTAGACTGGGTAGTGTGTTGTTAATGAAAACCACACGTTCTAACTGATTGTTTGATAAGTCTAAGGACTGCAGGTTCCAGTGGAACGCAGTGTCATTTTTCTCAAGGTGACGAATGCGATTAGCCGATGCATGGATGTCCCACAGTGCTCGCGGCAGGCCAACCGGAAGGTGGTCGAGATGGTTGTGTGAGATATCCAGAGTTCTTAAGTGGGCGAAGTGGCTGAGAGCTCCATCTAGGTCTTGTAGCCGGTTGTGGGACAAGTTGAGGAAATTAATGTTGTGCTGCAGGCTGTTTGGTAGCAGTACGAGGCCTTGGCCAGAGCAGTCCACTACTCGATGTCCCCTGCCACAGGAACACCTCAGGGGACAGATAGCCAGCACAGACACTGCACATAGCATCAGGAGCAGCAAGCATGCCAGCATAGATGCAGACATTGTGTGAGCTGTAGTATAAAATAAAATAATTAAATTATCAGACATAAAAAAGCATGTAATAATAAATCAGGAATTAAATCATTTTATATTTTTGCATATAGTAAATTGCAGATTATTTATTTACAAGCTTGCTTTGGTTGAAGACTAAGAATAGATTGGAAAGCAAATGTATGTGTCTGGTTATTTGGACCTTTTGGTTTACAATAGTTTGTTACTGCCTAAATGGCTGTTTCATGTATATTCATGTTTAGTAGTTTAACACTGGAGTGTGGTGCACAGTAACGGTTTACTCCCTGTTCTGTTCTGATTAGTCCCTCTCTTAGGGTCTTACGGATACACAGGACTGACTGTATTATCTGGTTTAACCTTCTGTCCAACTTTCTGCCTAGTAGTAAAATTATGTAACCTGTAAAAACCTGTCCTTAGTCTTGCTGGGGTGGTATTTCTTTTACAAGTAGAGCAGGTGGAACCCACTCCTTTATAAGTGACGTATGTTGTTCCTTTATAGAGAGAATGTATAATGGCGTGTATTAGAACTGACTCGCAATCATGGATGTGCAATTATTGTATTACATTAGTAGCCCTGAGAAACCTCTAGTGTCCTTATTTAGCACTTGATTGAATCAGTAATTTAATGAAGGTTTATACACTGCTGTGTTATATAAATTGCTTATTGATATTGCTGGAAGCCAGCCTCATGTTATTATAGAGCACAGCTAGAGAAATATCAAGTATATTCCTATAAGGTCCTTCTGGGGTGTTTGAGTAGGCTGTTTCTGCTGTTTGGCACAGTGAGCAGTATGTGAACAGAGCACCTCAGTGCTCTCTTCAGCTCAGTCACTGGCTTGAGTTTGAGTTCCTGCCAGAAGCTACTCTCCCTTGCTGCTGTTTCTGCTGCAGTGAGCAGTTAGCATTTAGCCCGGTTACCAGCATCTCTCCCTCTTGTCCTTTTTCTTGTTAGCTGCCATCTAGGGACAGTGAAAATTTACAGTCCAGATCACACTATGTACCCGTCTAGCATTCTAGATGTTTCTTAACTTCTCTAGACATTCTGGCTGATCATTAATGGCAAAGTGCAAATACATTACTGTTTGTATTTGAGTTTTTGCAGGAAGATAAGTTAATTTAAGCAAATAGTAAAAAAGCAAGACCTTATTTGTATATAGCCTAGAAATATTTAAAGCCCTGTGTTTTGCTTATGTCAACCATGAATTTATTAAATATTAAAAAATGCCTTACCGTTTTCTTTCCATCAATGTTCCATCATTTCTCTTCCTTTCTTTTCCACACTCCAGCCTCTTCTTTCTAGCGCTACTCTAATCTAGAGCAGCAGAGGATAATTTCAGTCACTGTCTTTCTTTTTTTTTCTGCTACTCTGCATGGCAGGTTAGTCCTTTATCACCCACATTCTGTCAAATTTAATCTCTTACTCTTCTGCACTCTCTATATTACCCCCTCCATCAGGCTCATTTCTTCTCCTCCCCTTTTCCCTTCTCAGCTGCACTAAGCATTAATGAGTTAAAAGGTGGTTCTCCTCTCTCGCCCGTGTCCGTGGCCGGGCTCCCCTCCTGGCATGGTAGGGCTGTGGTGGTGAGCAAGCCTCTGATGGCTCAAACCCCAAATGCTGCAAGCTGCTCATCCCAGCAGCACCCGAGCTCTTTGAAAGTGGTGAAATGAGGAGTGAGCAGGAGGAGGGAGGTGGAAAAGACAGTGGAGAAATGCAGCATAGAGACAGCCCCAGCTGCTGCTGACAAGGTTTGGGGGTGGGGTGTGGAGGGTGTAGGGGGAGATGTGAGTGCTGACTCCAAACCTTTTATAATCACAACCAGGGTACTCCATGAAATCAGCTCTCTTCGTCTCTCTCCACACGCACAGACATCTTTCTTCAGTATAAACAAGTGTACTGTGTTTTTATACACAGCGCAACATACCAATACACTAACCTTGACTGCACTGCAGTGGCACTGTTTAGTGTGAATGACTAACTTTATGAAACATCATGCAACCTGGTGGGTTTGTTTGTTTGTTTAGGCTGATGACATTGTACAGTCTAGCACTTACAGCAGCAGGTGCCAACTGTGTGCATGTTATGGAGGCCATGTAATGTTTCTTTCTGGTAATCATGGCACATTTTTTACATTTATTTCCGGAAAATCTTGTTCCTGTTTTGCTTTTTTAATACATTAATTCAAGCACCCTTTAATAGAAGTGGTTTTTGGCGTTCCCTCACATTTTGGAAACTGACAGTAAAATATCTACTCTGAGAAACAACAGCTGCCTCTGTGGGCTCCTTGGATCTATAGCTGGGAGGAAAAAATAATGTGCCTTGGCCTTACATCCCTGGGGTGCATGTTCTCCCTGTATCCATGTAGTGTTTCTCTGGGTTTTGTAGCTTTTTTTTAATACTGTTCAAAAACAGGTAGGTGGGTTAGCTATATTATATCTGCTCTTGGGTGTGAACGAGTGTGTGAAATGTGTATTTGCATCGTTTGCTGCTGTGTGTGAGTTTCCCACTTAGTCTCACTTTCTTCCACTTTGTGTCCAGTAATGATGGTCCACAATATGTATTTCATTCCATTTAGGACAGGGAGACAGCTATCTGTCTCTTATTCTGTTATTTTTGTTAAAGAGCTTCCTCTCTTGACTTAAGACATCTTAGTCTTGGCTTGCCCATGTTTTGTGATGTGTTTTGGAAAGACTACTTAGTCTTTTTCCTGATAAAAGGATGGATCTGCACAACAGTTTTGCATTTGTAGAGACAGTGCAGTATATTTACAGTGGTGTGAAAAAGTGCTGGTCCCCCTTCCTGATTTTTTTTTCTCTAATTTATTTATTTTTTGCATGTTTTTCACACTAATGTTTCAGATCATCAGATAAATTTAAATATTAGTCAAAGATAACAAGTAAACACAACATGCAGTTTTTAATTTAAGGTTTTTATTATTAAGGGAAAACAAAATCCAAACCCACATGGCCCTGTGTGAAAGTGTTTATCACACCTGAGTTCAATTTCTCCAGCCACACTCAGGCCAGTTTACTGTCACACCAGTTAGCAATCAAGAAGTCACTTAAATAAGACCTGACTGACAAAGTGAATTAGACCAAAAGATCCTCAAAAGCTACACATCATGCCAAGGGCCAAAGAAATTCAGGATCAAATGAGAGAAAGTAATTGAGATCTATTTCCAGTCTGGAAAAGGTTATAAAGCCTTTTTACACCTGGTCACTTCATGTGTTTTGTCTGATCCAATAGCTATCTGATTTGTTTAAACTGTTCCATTTACATTAGGCCACATAAATGCATCTTGGCGAATCGGATATCAATCCAATCTTTTTACTATTTGACATCATTTCTGGGATAATTGAAATGGAACAAGCTTTGGTGTATGCGGTTGCTCCAAAAAAGAGCACTTACTGTTTGCTGTAATTTCTGCTGGTGGCAGCAGTGCATTTTAAGACCCAACGAGGCACCTGGGTGAAAGATCGGAGCCAGCGCTGGTGGGAAAACGTATTTGTTTCTGGCACGATGCACGACTCGCGAGTCACCTGCGAGTGACGTTATTCCATTTGGGAGGAGTATAGAGCTGACGTATGTGGCTTGAACAACCACTTGCATTTACACCTGTCCAGTTTGATCTGAAATGCATCCCAGACCACCTCCTGAAGTGGTTTGACTGATCGGATTTATATCCGTCTTGAAACCATTTCGTGGGCATTTGCACATTAAAATATGGAGGTGGTAGTCTGATAGTCTGGGGTTCTTTTGCTGCTTCGGGGACCTGGAAGACTTGCTGTGATAAATGGAACCATGAATTCTGCTGTCTACCAAAAATCCTGTTCGTGACCTCAAGCTGAAGCAAACTTGGTTTCTGCAGCAGGATAATGATCCAAAAAGCAAAATGAAGACTTTGGAGTGGCCTAGTCAAAGTCTTGACCTGAATCCTATTGAAATGCTGTGGCAAAAGCTTAAAATGTGGCTCATGCTTGAAAACCCTCCAATGTGGGATAATTACAACAATTCTGCAAAGATAAGTGGACCAAATTTCCTCCACAGTGCTGTAACAGACTCATTGAAAGTTATCGCAAACTCTTGTTTGCTGTTCTTGCTGCTAAGCTCCCAATCTGTTATTAGGTTTAGGGGGTAAGCACTTTTTCACACCAGGCCATGTAGGTTTGGATTTTGTTTTTCCTTAACAATAAAAACCTTCAAATTGTGGTTACTTGTTATCTTTGACTAATATTTAAATCTGTTTTTTTTTTTTTTGATGAACATCAAAGTGTAACAAACATGCAAAAAAAAAAAATAAAAGGTCAGAAGGGGGCAAACACGTGCCTCATGGTAACATCTGACCCTGAGATCAGAATTCACTGCTGCGCTAACATGCCTTTTTAAGATTAGCATGAAGTGAGTTGTAGTGTTCTGCATTTGATTACATCAACATAGATTATGTCTCTGTGAATTTTTGCTTTTGAAGTATTTTTGGTCAGTGCTTCATATTTATTAGAGTAGTTTGTATGTAAAGTATATTATAAAGTGTGTTATAAAGGTCTGTGCTTAATTCATGCATGAACAATAAAATAATCTTTATTTGAAAGATTTCTCTGATGCATCGGATAGTTTTGTTAGTGCAGTGTTGACCACCAATAATGTGGTGGTCATACAAATGAAGCAAAATTAAGATAGAGCTGAGAAATGTAAAGATTAATTTTATAAGAAAGTACATAGTAGGCTCAGCATTATTGACAAGCGTTCATACTGATCTTTATTTATGAAAGTCTGCATATTTTAGTATATATAATCACAATTTGAGAAGATATGACATCAGCTCCTTTTTAGTACTTGCAAGAAACTCCATTTCAGTACAGCCTTACCTCAACAGTACATTCTCACAGCTTCTGAATGTTTTCCCGTTTTGTGAAAAGTGAAGAAACAGTATGTGTTCAAATAACAGTGGACAAAATAGCAGCATATGTTACATCTTGCGAAGCAACTTAAACTAGCTTTGTGAATATTAAACAAATTTGTAACAGGTGGCTACCAGATATTTACAGTAACATGATGGAAGAACACTTTTTTAATAGTTTTTTAGTTATAGAAAGTTGTTTACTGTATTAGCTTATATATATATATATATATATATATATATATATATATATGTATGTATGTATGTATGTATGTGTATGTATGTATATGTATATGTATGTATGTATGTATGTATATATATATATATATATATATATATGTATGTATGTATGTATGTATGTATATGTATGTATATGTATATGTATATATATATGTATATATATATGTATATATGTCACCTGTCTCAACAATAAATGCTTTTGTACAATGAGCAAAACAAGTGTCATTTTAGGTTAGATTGTCCTTTACATAGCAAGAAAGAAATAAACTTTATCACATATACAAGCACAGGGCATTTAAATACTTTTCATTGCATATCCTTTCTTGACAGTATTGGAACTCAGCATACTGCTCAGGATACCAAATGTTGACCCACCACAGGCTAGCAAGTGCAAACATGCAAACATTTTATAAGATTAAATTCAGGAACTGTTCAATAGATCATTTAAAGGAGGAAAAAAAATGACATGTTGATTTTGTGTTTAAAAATGGTCTTAACATTGCTGTAAGTGGCTAGCTGAAGCTGCAGCTAAAATCAGAATGAGTTTGGAGCAAGTCACATTCTAAACAGTCAAATTCTCTCATGCAGTTTGAAAGGAAGTGTTTGTGCTCCAGTCTTATTTATTAAATGTGACCACAAATCTCACACTTTTATATTTCCGGGGTTCACATTTGATCTACGAAAATTAAAAAATTAACTTCACTGAAACCAGTAGATTTGCCATAAAGAGACCCCCTTCTTTTTTTGGGGTATTAATTGAGCAAGCTGCTTCATTTTAAAAGGCATTTTTACAAAATGCTTGCCATTTTAAGATGGTAGTGGTGGTGGAGAAGGGATGTGTATAGCATCTGATGGTAATGCGGATTCAATATTCTTGTCTAGAGAACCGTTAAGATCCACGTCTTCAAATGATGTTGGAGTGATGCTTTTTTTCTCTGCAGGTGTAGACGGAACGATCTCATCATCAGGTTTAGGTGCTGTCTGGATATTCTCCTTGTTTTCAGGAGCTGGAGGAATGCTTACAAACTTGGGAATGTTGGAGTCTGAAGAGATTTCAGTAGGAGAATTGTTTGCGCCTTGTGTCCGAGTTTGGTTTGGTGTTGCTTTTTCATTTAGTGATTGGACATTTTGTTGTCCAAACGTACTGCTTACTTGAATGTCCTCAAGGGGGACCTCCTCATCCGTCGGGCTTAACATGGAGAATCGCTTGGAAAGCCGTTGGGGAAGGAAAGAGTTGAGGGAAATTCTTTTGGACTCCCGGCTGTGGAATGATCCATCCTCATTGATGTTTGGTAGGTTATCACCATCTATGAATGGCGAAGGTCCAGCCCAGTCAGTGTTCTCCAGCTTCTTTTTCTTCATTTGACGATTTCTTAACAAAACGACCACAAATGCTATAAACATAACAAACAGGATACTACCGATCAAGGAGGCTACTATGAATCCTGGGTGATTTTTATTATTTTGATCGTCTTTGATGGAGAGGTTTGGTTTAATACTTTTGGTGTTCTCCATTTGAATTGTGGTGGTGATTTCACTAATAGGCTTGGGGTAGTGTGTTCTCTCACTAATCTTGCCATTTGTGGTGATTTCATATGTTGCATTTGTAACCAGGGTATCAGTAGTATCCCATGTAGAAACCTCTGTGTTAACAGTTGGTCCAAGATCAGTGGAAAAACCAGTGGTAGTCGATGTGTTGAGGGGGTAGGTGGATGTGTCATTTCTTTCTTGATTGCTAATGTTCAAAATTCCATTTGAGACAGTGATATTTAGCGCTGTAGTTTGAGTAATTTCTTTTTCTAGGTGATGTGAAGACCATTCTTTAGTCAGTGTTTCTGTAGTTGTGATAACCTCTGGAGGTTTCTGGAAAGGAGTAGACTTATCAGTCTGTGGTGTGAAGGATTCTTTGTCTGAAGATCTAGTAGTTCTGTTTCCTTGAGTGTATCTATCAAGACCTTTATTGGTGGATTTCAAATTATCGTCTTTGGTTTGAAATTGTTTGTCCCTGGTGGTAATGACCTCTTTCGAAATATCCGGTGGCTGTGTTGTAATTGTCTTTTTTTGAGTAAGTTCTTCCAAGAAAGGTAAGGAGGACAGATTTAAAGAGGATCTACTTTCTTCTGTAGAATTAGTCATTGCAGGAGTTTCTTGGTGTACTGAAGTTTGTGGGGGTGATTTTGAAGCTAAGACACTTTTTTTTTCTTCAGTGGTGTACTCCTCACTGCCCCTTGTTGTGTGTTCATGATCTTTGGAGGTACCTTTATGCAAACTAGTACTCTTTGGTTTGTGAGTAGTTTCACCATTTGGTTTTAATGTAAGTTCCATGCTTTTTGGAGAGAAATTGGTTGGTTCCCAATCACTTTTGTTTTTGTGATCTGTAGAGATACCTTCTTTCAGCATGGTGCTGTTGGTTATTTCATTATTTGGTTTCGAAGAATGTATGTTTGTTGGAGAGGAAATGGTTGGTTCCCCATCACTTTTGTTTGTTTTGTGATCTGTAGAGATATCTTCTTGAAGCATGGTGCTGTTGGTTATTTCATTATTTGGTTTCAAAGAACGCATGTTTGTTGGAGAGAAATTGGTCGGTTCCCCATCACTTTTGGTTGTTTGATGATCTTTAAAAGCAACTGTATGCTGCCAGGTGCTTCTTGGCCTGAGGGTTGTCTCACCAGTTAGTTTCCATGGAAGTACCAGAAATAGTGCACATGTAGTGAGAATGGATTTCATGGTGTCCTCTTCATAGACGATGCCTATAAGCTACCAGAAAAGGTTTATCAAAATCAGTAATAATCTAATGGTACCCTTACCCTATTAAATTTAATTGCATTTAGAATCAACTAGAACCACTATTTGAATAATTAATACCATTATTAGCATAAACATAGAAGTTTGTTTTATCGTAGATGTTCTCTAAAACCAGTTGTAGCCACAAGACATGAAGATCAGTGTTCACTGGCCATGTCACATACACCTGGATACATAAATGTATAGAGTCTTGGCTATTGTAAATTATGATTAGAAAAATTAGGACTTTCATTGAGAGGGTTTGATGTGAAATCATTGGCTATGCAGGTATGTGTGATTTTATGTTCTGAAGAAACAGATCAGCTTCGATCACTCGATATTTGCAAAATTATTATACCAATTGACGTTAACAAAGTTTACGCTTTTCCGTGATTTAAGAAAGAAAACATGGAGCAGTTATGGATAAGTGTACTAGTGTCTGGTAAGTGTCTGGTAAATTGTAATAGTCTATAATATTTAGGTGAGTAAATTAACTAAACTCACCATTTAAATTCATCTTTAAGTTTCTTTTGGAGAGTTTTTGCAGTTCAAAGCAAACTGGGACAAATTTAGCTCATTGCTTTATGAAGAGGCAGTGTGGACAGGACAGTTGCAAGAGCTGTAACATGATTGTGACATTTTTCCTTGCAAAATTGACAAAATATATCTACTTGTATCTTTTGAATGCTTGAATCTGATTTGTCAGTCTGTGTGCGTTATTTTTGTATACCAGCATGACTCAGACGGTATTAAGCAATTCGAATGCAAAGGTTAATGCACTTAAATGGGCTTCTTCTAATACCTTAGCATTTCTATAGTAACAGCTCAGACTTGTACAGCGGACGATGCACATAATCTAAACTAATAATAAATAAACATATTTAAAAAAACGACTAATGAAGTATTAACAATCACTAACATTGACATATTTCAGGAGACGTTTATTCAATGAGTCTGTTGTAAGTGCTTTTATAAGTTACTAAATGCACCATTTAATCATTAGCAAATGGCTCTGGTGAAATAAAATGCTCAAGAATTGCAGTTAGCTTTGTTTTACAAAATAACCTAGGCATAATGTGATCCCATAGACATCCATGACCAGTAAATGTGACTGATAAATATTTTTAACATTGTAAATTTTAAACCAAGGAAATGCTGTTCTTTACTGTGTGTTAAGCAGATGGCCCAAACCTTTGTAACTAACAAAATACATGAAAACAATATTTTACTTTTGTTAGTGAGCAATTTAGACATTACCGTAGAGTGCATTAAGGTTTTGTATTTCTCTGTGACTGTTATATACATGAGAACATTGCTGTCCTGAAAATAATTTATATTAACTAAGCACATACTGCTTAAAGAGATCAATATGAAATCACATTATGTAGCTAAACACCCAACCTACCAGACAAATAATTGACAAAATTCAGTGGCAACTTTGTCATAGTTCTAATACACAAATATATCATCAGGTACTTACCAGGTTAACGTATAGTTCACTAATAAAGTGTAGATGATGCTCTCAGCAAAGGATTTGTTCATAAAACCTGGAGAACAGTTGTTGTCTAGATGTTCATTAGATTACACTATGTACATTTTTTGCTACTCCAGAGCACTTCTTTTTAAGTCTTGGTAAAAACCTGACAGCTTGAAGTTTGCTGAATGCGGAACTTGCACATATTTCTCTCACAGGAAACGAGAGCTGTGAAGTCAATGCCTTTTTCTCTTTTTTACTCTGACTAAACTGTCGCTGTTCTGCAATTATTTAAAAAAAAATTTAATCCAGTTGAAGATTAATACAGAGATTGGCCTAGCAAGTCAAAATGTATTTAGGTTTGTATTGTATTTATTAACATACTTTTTATTAAAAACATACTGTTTTGAGAATAGTTTTCTTTAATAGTTTTCTTGTGACTCATTTCGAAAATATATAAAGGGAAAAAATCAATACAGAAATCAATACAGCCCGCACACATTTTTTTTAATTAGCAGTTTATTTTTTGCCACAGTTACATAAACAATTAAATTAAACATTAAATAAACATAAACAGCAGTTTCTAAAACCAGAATGTCCAGAACTATGTTACCTTCTGAGCTTAAACAAATAGTATTATTAGCTTAGTAAATCCACAGATATTATGTAAAAACTGTGTTTGTGGAATTTTAAATACTTTAAAATTATTTTAATTGTATTATTTTCATAATTCCATCCATTAAAACCTCTTATGTAACACACACAAATGGTAGGTTCAAGCCTTTGAAAATAAATGAAATGATGCAAGTGAGAATAGAGAACAGGTGGGAAAAAGTGTATATGGGTATGGTTGCATTTTTAAGATGCTGTCTTTAGGTTAGCATTAATCACTAAAGGAGAAGACATTTCTAAGCTCACACCACCAAAGGCATGTCCTCCAGTTCCTTAGTGGGATCTAGGCAGGAATCTTTGGATGTGGAGCTCTGCATGGTGACCAAAACATTTTTCTCACCCTTGATTTTGGTTTTGCTTTGATGCAACATAGCCCCCTCTTCTTCTTCTTCTTCTTCTTCTTCTCTATATGGCGTAGCTGCGTCATCTGCATCGGCCTGAACTTCCTCAAGCAGGAGGTTGGTCTCACATGGTCCTACAATGCCTTCCTCTGCTCGTTCAGCGTTCCAGTGACCTGATCTTATCACAACCGCATTACTGCGGTGTAGGCCTCGGGCCTGGCACTGACGCTTTAATGTGAAGACCTTATATGCCAGCACCAAGACAGATATTATTAGGGCAAGTATGAGACTCCCAGTTGCTAGAACAACTAGGAATGCTAGCTGGGGGTCAATGAAGCACTCCTCTGAACCTCCTGCAGGGAACACGCTAGCTCCAACTTCTGTCTGGTTCGGGAAGCCATCAGTGAAGAAGGTGATCTTGGGAAATGGTGAACTTTCCATACCAGCTTAGAAAAGGAAAAACTTTTATTGAAAATTTTCTGTTTGAAATACATGGCTGGTAAATTGTATAAACATTTCATTGTTCACTTTATTTCACTTCAGCCATAAATGCTGTCTTTATTTAGTTTGTTTATAGCGTTCTTGAATCTTGCTTCTTGGTTGTTCACCATCAGTAGATAAAGCTATTATTAGATCAAATCTTTTCTTCAGTGTTGTATTTAAAGGTCAAGCTACAGTATGCCTGATTGCCTTAAATATTATTTTATCACACTGTGAATAAAAAAAAATCTGTGTTCTGTAGCCCACATTTAACATAATCATGAAAAGCAAATACAAATGTTGAGATATTGAGCACTTACCTATGTAAAGCTGACAGATGAACAGATGAGTCTAGCCGGTGTTGAAAGTTGCAAATACACTCACTTCCTGTGCTCGTCTAGTGGAGTTATTTAGAGGAATCTTTGAATTTAGAAGTCCTAGAGCTATGAGAGAAAGCAGAACATAGGTGATAAACCACAAAATTTAATTTGGTCAGACAATTGAAATCTTATGTTGGCTTTTTGTTGTTATTTCATTAGATTTTTATCATTTGAAAGACATTCGTGAGCATTTGGGCAGAGTACATAAATCCAGTTTGAGTAAAAACACATTTGTGGATTGTTATTTATGCTGGATCCACCAAGAGAGTTTTTGGATCAGAATGTGGTGAATTTATCTTTTTAATAGAACAAGTGAATTTATTTTAAAACATGAGCCATTACCATTATTTTTTCTATTACTCACATTTAGGTTCAAAACTGGGCAGATCAACGGTGACCTTCTAATCTACCATGTACTACTCACACTCAAACCATACTACGCTAAACACTACGAGATTGTTGTGGACCTCACGCATGTTGGCCCGAGCAACCGCTTCAAGACTGACTTCCTCTCCAAGTGGTTTGTTGTGTTTCCAAACTTTGCATATGAGAATGTGGCTGCCGTCTTCATCTATAACTGCAACACCTGGGTGCGGGAATACACCAAATACCATGAACGACTGCTGACTGGTCTAAAAGGAAGTAAGAAGCTGCTGTTTATTGACTCGCCTGCACGTCTTGCTGAATACGTGGAACCTGACCAGCAGAAGCTTCCTGCTTCAACCCTGGCCCTAGAGGAGGACCTCAAAGTTTTCCATAATGCACTTAAGCTTGCTCACAAAGATACAAAAGTGTCCATTAAGGTATTTTGGCAGAGAAATCTCCACTAAAGAAATTGACCAAATGCTTCTTGTTATAAAGTAACACTGATTTAGTGGGATGTCCCTGTATTAAAGATCTCCTTTCACCTTTTTTTTTTTTTAAACCTCAGGTTGGCTCCACAGCTGTACAAGTGACCTCAGCTGAGCGCACCCGTGTTCTGGGCCAGTCAGTTTTCCTCAATGACATCTACTATGCCTCCGAGATTGAAGAGATCTGCCTTGTTGATGAAAACCAATTCACACTGACTATCGCCAACCAAGGCACACCCCTCACTTTTATGCACCAGGAATGTGATGCCATAGTGCAGTCTATCATCCATATCCGTACACGCTGGGAGCTCTCTCAACCAGACTCTATCCCACAGCACACCAAAATCAGGCCTAAAGATGTGCCTGGAACCCTACTCAACATTGCCCTCCTCAACTTGGGCAGTTCTGACCCCAGCCTGAGGTAAAATGTGCTAAAAATGTGGTCACTTTCCATTTTTATAGTCAAGTTTATATGGGTAAAATGTTGCGTCTCAGTTCTTAGAGTAACAGTGCTTTGTTGCTCTGTGCTGATTAGAAATGCAAATGTGGGTGTTGTGTGTCTTTTAGTTCAGCTGGTAGTCACTTGACCTTGCGATTATCTAGACAATAAAAATTAACCACTTGTACATATTGTACATCAATTACTTTGAGATGTAGTTAGAAATGGTTAGTCCTATATCTTTCTTGTCTTAGAGAATCCATAAAGAATCCCATGATGGACAGTGGTCTAACCATGAGATCTACAGTATGTTATGGCTATGTGACCTTATTTTTCTGCCATCCACAGGTCAGCAGCCTACAACCTTCTGTGTGCCTTAACATGTACCTTCAACCTCAAAATTGAAGGGCAACTCCTGGAAACATCTGGTTTATGCATCCCAGCCAACAACACGCTTTTTATTGTGTCCATCAGTAAGACGTTAGCAGCCAATGAACCCCACCTTACCCTGGAGTTTCTGGAAGAATGCATCAGTGGTTTCAGCAAGTCAAGTCAGTGCCACAGAAACGCTCGACATATCTGTACATTTATAACCGATTAAGCACATCATATTTAGTTAATTAGTTAACTAATCTTCCTTTCCTGTGTCTGCTGGTTTTACAGGTATTGAACTGAAGCATCTGTGTCTGGAATACATGACTCCTTGGTTGCGCAACCTGGTGCGCTTCTGTAAGCACAATGATGATGCCAAGCGGCAACGTGTAACTGCCATTCTGGACAAGCTCATCACCATGACCATAAATGAGAAGCAGATGTATCCATCAATTCAGGCTAAGATCTGGGGCAGCCTTGGCCAGGTAGGTTTGCCCTTGTGCATAGACACGGACTTCAGCCACAGACCAGTTCTACAAAATAGAAGCTCTAAACCAAAAGCTTTTTGGTTTGTTTGGTTTTGTTTATAGATATCAGACCTGCTAGATGTGGTGTTGGATAGCTTCATAAAAACGAGTGCTACTGGGGGCCTGGGATCAATCAAAGCTGAAGTAATGGCCGACACAGCTGTGGCTTTGGCATCTGGAAATGTAAAATTAGTTTCAAGCAAGGTAAGCGTTCATTGCCTGTTTTATAATTAATATTAATTCTAGATCCTCATAGGTTGGATTAAGTGCTAGTAAATGTTTTTGTCCAATAGTGTGTCTTAAGCTAGAATGAACATAAATACAAAGAACCAGTGATTAATGACTATTTTCTTATAGCAGCACATTCCAGATTTTTCTGGCACCAATTTTTGAGGAGACACAAGAAAGCACAAATTACCCTGTCGAGAAAGCACTGACACTGGCGACTCCTTCACTAGTTGTTTATTTTAGCCATGTTAAATATGTTTATCTGTTTATTATTAGCTTTAGCTTATGTGGAGCATCCTCCACTCTGTCAGTATAGAAACAATAATATATTAGATGTAGAACATCAACAACCCTGTGGCTTGAATTAGCCATCACTAATCAACAAATTATCATTCCGATTCAAGATTTCACCAGCAGCGGGGTATGAAACATGAATATGCTGTTAGTCTCTTGTTAGTCATGTACTGTTTTGGGTCATTGGCTTTGATTGCTAATAGCCATTATTAATTATATCCAATATATAACTATATTTTCCAGTGCTCTTCATTCTATTTTAGCAACATTGCTAATCTTAATTCTGCTAAATGCACATTAGGTTATGTATCTCAGGCATTTAATAAACCGACACATCCTAATTATGAATCTTGTTTACATTAAGAGCCCCTTTTGTAAATATGACTAAACAGTTTCATAATTCACAAGAATTATACATTTTATCATAGCAGCACCCTACAGATCTCCTCCAAAAGAGTGGATGGGTTAGTTTTAAGGTTCCTGACCTGTGGTGCACTAAAAACATTTTCACTTGTATTGTCTGAGCGAGCTTGCTCCAATACTCCATTATCTTGAGGTATCCTTCACAAATGTCTATCCGTGATTCATAGATGCACTTTCTTTCACGCACAATAGTAAGTTAGCAAGACACACTGTTCCATTATATGAACAACTGTTAGCTATAAAAGTGAATGGACATCATTGTTAGGCAACATGGCACAAAGCTGCTCTTCTGATTTAAATTCCACTAACCTCAAGAGTCTCTGGCATTGTGGTCCTTGAACGAAGTGGAAGAAGCATTAGGATCTGTCTTCGTGTTTACTTATTTCCATTTGTCATGGCTATATTTTTAAGCTCATAGCTGCACTGAGAGGGTGCTGAGCACTGTTTGGCTAGCATGTGCCAGCCACTGCTGATGTCACTACATGCCTGTTTGGGAGTACAAGGGCAGGCTTTGTCCAGTCATTGCATCTGCCTTCTCTTTGCCTTACACAATATCAGACTTGGAGGTCAAAGACAGACCCAAACATGACCTTATTGAGGAGGTCATAAGCCTCTGGAGTGTAAGGTTTAGGTACATGACAGATGCGGTCAAAAATAACATTATTTTTTTTTGTTTGTTTGTTTAATTGGTATTCAAACATGCTAGTTTGGATGATTTCAAAAGGACTCTCGCTTAAATATTACAGTGAAACAAGTGGTTGATATTTGTTTTAAATATTAGCATTTTAATCTTAAGCTGATTTAAGATGGTCAGTAATTTAACTTATCAGATCTTATCAGATTGTCACTTATTAGAAGATCTAAATAAAATCTTAGTTAAAATGAGACTATAGAACAGATAAAGTATAATGCAGTGCAAAAAAAAAATAATTATTTGCCAGGCTTATTTTTTTTTTTTTTTCTTCTTCTCTGCTCTAAAGGTGATTGGGCGAATGTGCAAGATAATTGACAAGACGTGTCTATCACCCACACCTACTCTGGAGCAGCACCTAATGTGGGACGATATTGCCATCCTGGCACGCTACATGCTCATGCTCTCCTTTAATAACTCTTTGGATGTAGCAGCTCACTTGCCTTACCTCTTTCATGTGGTCACTCTGCTGGTGGCTACAGGACCCCTGTCCCTCAGAGCCTCCACTCATGGCCTGGTCATCAACATCATTCACTCGCTGTGTACCTGCTCCCAGCTCAACTTCAGTGGTGAGAACACACCCACACATGTCACAATTTTAGTCTGATTCCTGAACCTTGTATAAATGCTTTGTTTTTGAGATCTTATTTTCCTAAAAAGAGCATTTTCACTACAGTCCCCTTGAAGTCCCCTTTACCTGGGGGCCTGTATATTCCCTACAATGTCACCTCTGTCATCGTATCATAATTCTCCTTGTGTCCTCTGCAGAGGAGACTAAACAGGTGCTGCGACTGAGCCTCACTGAATTCTCCTTGCCCAAGTTCTACCTGCTGTTTGGCATCAGTAAGGTCAAATCAGCGGCAGTCATAGCTTTCCGCTCCAGCTACAGAGATCGCTCGTTCTCTCCAGGCTCTTATGAGAGAGAGACCTTTGCCCTGTCCTCTCTAGAGACAGTCACCGAAGCCCTCCTAGAAATTATGGAGGTATGTCTGAGTGTTCCTTAAGCTCTTTCCTGTTCTTAGTAATGTTTTTCTTCTATACCCTGTTTGCCACAATGAAAACATGATTGATGGTACATTTTTGTTAAATGCTGAACTTATCTTTGTCTTTCTTAGGCTTGTATGAGGGACATTCCTGGATGCAAATGGTTAGACCAGTGGACAGAGTTAGCTCAAAAGTGTGTGAATAAAAAATATATATTTAATTAATACTGTAATGGTTACTTTTTTTTTTTTCATTTCTTTCTCATGGAATGGTATGTGAGCTCATTGATTGATTGTGTTATTTGTCTTTGGCTAGATTTGCTTTCCAGTATAACCCGTCTCTACAGCCACGGGCGCTAGTGGTGTTTGGCTGCATCAGTAAACGTGTAACACACGGTCAGATCAAACAGATCATCCGGATACTTAGCAAGGCCAGTCCCCTGCTCAGCATTGACCGGGTGAGTGCTTCACACAGCCTTAGTTCCATCTACTGTTTAACTCTTTACCTATATAATCTAAAACTGGGTCAAATGTCTATATGGTCTTCACACTTAAAGGAAATTCCACCCTGAAACCACTTAGTCTTTATAGTCTACAAGTGATCTCCAGTTGGGCAAAATAAGTTGGAGCATTTTCTACTGAAATGCTGAGATGGCCCAAGTCTAAACATTTTGTTTCGTTTCTCTTTCTTAAATTGCATTCATTGTTGTTTGATTATCTGCCAGTTGTTGTGCATTTAGCATTTAGCTCTTGCTTCTCCTCTACATAGAGAGAGCACTGCAGCAGGGTTTTTGTCCTTTAGTCTATTCGGCCTCTTCGTGTCTGTTCTGTACAATCTGCTCAAACAGGTTCCAGAGAGGTTCAGGTTCCAAAGCGGTCATGTAAAACATCAGACTACATATTTATAATAATATACACAATATCAGCACATGGCCACTAAAACCAATAAATTAGTACTAGAATCACTAAGCACATCAGTATAAATATATATTTACAACTAGATGTTTTTCTTTAAGGACTTATTATGTGTAAGATAATAGTAATACTAGTAATAATAAGATACTAATGGATGTTTTAAAAAGATTTATAACCGCAGTAGTGTGAAATCATTCCTTTCTATTTGTAACTAGTTTTAATTACTGTAGTGTTAGTAACTAGGATAAATAAGAGGAATTTATTCATTCTTGCATCAAAACTATTTTTATTTTACTTGTACAATACATTAGATAACATTGTCTGCATATTGCTGAGTCACTTGCTCTTTTTTTTTTTTTTTTTTTTTTAGCTAAAATCGCACTTAAATAACGGCCGCTCTCTAGCTCAATCTCTGCTCTACAACTTGTTTTCCTTTCTTGGGAGAGTTTAAAGAGGCTGTTTGTTTCTCTGTGAGTGTCAGATAGTTTTTATCTGCAGAATGCAGAGTGCTGTTGAGACTGCTGTAGAGCCATTTACTCTGGCTGTGTATCTGTAGCTGCTGGTGCTATGCTCTACTGCCCAGCCAGATTAATGCTCTTCCTCTGCAGGGGCTGGAGAGCTGCTTAAAGGGGCCGGATAATTACAACAGTCAGGTTCTCATTGAAGCCACCGTCATTGCTCTGACCAAGCTACAACCTCTCCTCAGTCAGGTATTGTGGGGCTTTAAGTTACCGTTATTGCTGGAGATAAAATACACTTGCACTGAGGTTGGACTAAACTGACACATTATTAGTCAGATTTATAGATGTGTTTGCTGAAACCCGAGCCATTAGTGTTTTTTACACTAAACAAGGATAAAAGTAAATGTATAGCAAATCACTTCACCCACAACAGAGTGTATAATAGCTACATTGACATGTATTGACATCCAAAGTTTTGGTTAGTATTGTATGTCAGACTGCTGTGTGTGTTCAGGATTCTCCCATGCACAAGGCTCTGTTCTGGGTGGCAGTAGCAGTGCTGCAGCTGGATGAGGTAAATCTGTACTCAGCTGGGACTGCACTGCTGGAGCAGAACCTGCACACACTCGACAGCCTCCGGGTGTTTAATGACAAGGTATTAAACATGAAGGAAGAGACATTCACACAGAAAATGCGAGTTTGCTTCTGTATGATATTTGTTTGTTTGTTTGTTTATTTGTGGAGCACAGAAACATGACTTTTCATTGAGTTCAGCTTTATATATTTGATATGTCTTTTCTCACTTGTTTTGTAGAGTCCTGAAGAGATCTTTATGGAGATCCGGAAGCCCCTAGAATGGGATTGTAAACAAATGGACCATTTTGTTGGCCTTAACTTCAACTCCAACTTCAATTTTGCCCTAGTGGGGCATCTGCTGAAAGGTATAATAAAACATCACCCTAAGCAGGATTATTATACATCACCCTGAAGGTTGATATGAACTTCATTCTTATTTGTACTTTCTGTACTTTTATCATAACATCAAGATTATTTTCAAACAGGAAACCCACACTATATCGAGGTTACTATAAAGGAAGAAAGAGAGAGTTGAAATTGTATTGTCTTTCAATGAATATACATTTTGGTTTCACTGTTATATTTTCTGAAGGTTACAGACACCCATCTTCTACTACGGTGGCAAGAACTGTGCGTATCCTTCACACGCTCCTGGGTCTGGTGGGAAAACACCGCAACTGTGACAAATTTGAGGTGAACACTCAGAGTGTGGCCTACTTGGCAGGTGAGGGAAAAGAATGTAAACCCTCCTACAACATTCACATTAATATCTATCCTGTTTTTAATTTGTGTGCATATGCCTTTTGCAGCTCTGCTCACGGTGTCAGAGGAGGTGCGCAGTCGCTGCAGTCTCAAACACAGGAAGTCTTTGCTTCTTTCAGATGTTACCATGGAGAACTTCCCTGTAGACACGTACTCAGTTTATCACCCTGAGCCTGGATGCAGGTGGGACTATTAACAATAACATATTAACACAACATTTTTTAAAGGTTGGTTTTATTGCATTATAAAGTCTTAACTAACACCAAGGAGGACTGAAAGGGATACCATTTGAATATCATACCATTTTTTGTGGACGTTTATTTCCATCCCTCTCTTTGATCCTTTCCATTTAAATGCTTTAATGAGGTTTTGCTTTTTTTTTTTTTTTGTTTGTTTGCTTTTTTTTTTTTTTTTTTTTTTGCTTAAGCAACATTGAGCTTGGCAAAGGTGCTATCTGTTATTTTATTGAAAATTAGAAGAATATGATGATGGTAAGTCAAATGCAAAATCATTTTTAATGTTACAATCATAATCAACTGAAAAGGTGCAGATATGATTATTATATCAAATATAATAATTCTGTTGTTAATCAGATATCAGTTCACTGATTCAGCATTTACTTAAATATTTAATTCGTTCATTCATTATTAGTTTTTAAGTCTATTGTTTTGCTCTTCCGATGTGTCAGGCCTCTAAAGGAAAGCCAGCCATGGACGTCACCCAAAGTATCAGAACGCTACCTAGCAGCATATTATCCCACAATGGGGCAGACCAGCCCACGTACACGCAAGTCCATGAGTGTGGATATGGGACAGCCCTCACAAGCCAATGCCAAGAAACTATTGGGTAACTGTACATGTTTTTTGTTTTGAGTGTTTCCTGTTAAACCTTACCTCTTGGATTGCAGGAAGGGTACCAGTTTTTTTTTGTTTTTTTTTGGGCTGGGTCAATATTTGGTTCATGGTGTTGTGAAGGATTACTCGGTGAAAATGTAATTAAATTCTATTAAATTATTTATTCCCATCCTGAATCATCTCTTAATCTGATTTCAGAGCTACAGTGCTGTTAAATATCGAATTTAGTTGTCTTAATTGTAAACTGTTTTTGTGTCTTAGGCACCAGGAAGAGTTTTGACCATCTGATATCAGATTCTAAAGCACCAAAGAGACCAGAAATGGAATCAGGCATCACCACTCCTCCGAAGATAAGACGGGTGGCTGAAAATGACTATGACATTGGTAAGACTTGTGCTGATTATCAGTGAACTGAGTATGATGGCTGATGTAATGTTTAGATACAGCGCATATAGTTTTTTTTTCTACCCAGTACTTTTTTTATGATTTCATTCATTAATGATATGAGACAGAAATTATCAAATTATCTGATTGATGGAAATCGAGGGTTAGTTTATAATGTTGATTATTTTTATATTATAATGTTGCTCTGTCCCCTTACAGAGTCACAAAGAATAGCCAACTCCCATTTGCGCAAGGTTTCTGTGTCTGAGTCTAATGTGCTGTTGGATGAGGAGGTGCTCACTGACCCCAAGATCCAAATGCTGCTCCTTACTGTGCTGGTGAGAAACTCTGGCCAGGTCTATTTCCATTCTCTGCTCTCCAGCTTTTCTTTCTCCCAGCATTTCTTTCTTCTGGCACCATCATTTGGTGCAACTTAGAACCACTTCTGTCTGTAAATTAAAACCCACAGACAAACATAATCTACTATAATAGACAATATTTACTGCCGATTATTAATACTGACTTTTTCAGAACACATTAGGCCCAAGTTGACATTATTTCTTGCTTTGCTTGTTTATTGAATTATTGCTCTTTGAATTAAACCCGTTTAATTCAAGCAACCAGTTAAACGGGCAAAACTATGTATAATAAATTTGATAATGGTGGAACAATTAACCTTGAGAACCCCTGATGTTCATGTTCTGTTGGATAAATTATGAAATTCTTTTAAGTGCTTATGTTCAGTCATTGATATTATACGGTCTGTTTTCTCTTACAGGCCACACAAGTGAAATACTCGACTGATGAGTTTCACCAGAGGATTCTGTATGAGTATTTGGCTGAAGCCAGTGTGGTCTTTCCAAAGGTGTTCCCAGTAGTGTGAGTGTCCCTTACTCATTTACATTACATGTACATTCTTTACCCATATGCTCATATGACACAGAAAACTGAGTGCTTGGCAGGCATGACCAGATAGTTTCCTCTGAAGAGAATTTAAAGAGCTTGTGAACTTTTTTGTTGAAATTTACATGAGTTGAAGTGTTTATCGTAGGATCGGAGGCATTGAGCACTTTGCGGTTTTGCATTCGGGCGAGTTTTCGTTCTTGTCAGTTTTAAGTAAAGTGCAACAACTCTCTTTTGAGTCCAGTTTTTTTTCCTGAAATGATAATATTTTTTAAATGCTTTGTAGGAAATTAATCTTTATCCCACTGGTCTTTTTTTTTTGTTGCCTGCAATCCTAATTGACTAGAGTCGAGGCTTGTGTATGGTGGTTATGAATTATGGTGAACTGGTTTGCTGTTGCAGTAATCCAGACTAAGAGAAGCGAGATCATCATTTCCCACAGAGGGAAAAGCTATGTAGCCGTAGGTCATATGACGTTATCCCTGATGACGTTATTAATGAAGCATGTTGTATTTTTGACTTACACAAAGTTACGGTATTCGCAAATGTCTAAGAAAAGGGCTGTGCTACATTGGAGGTAAATAAATGATTTTGAGGTCTTTAATTTGTCTTTATATTTATAATTGTGAAATGCTATATTGTGTGTCTGGTTCAAGCAGGCATGGTAGATGTGCAACACTGTAGTTTGATTCCTCAGTGGTTCTTGATTCTGAAAATATCATGTTATCTGTGTCGGAATGTGTTGCACCATGTCTGAAGTGTATAGACACGCACACCCACGGCATTATACTGTCTCATTGTGGACTTGTAACTGTTGTTTGTGGTGTTACTGCAACAGGCACAATCTGTTGGATTCCAAGATCAGTACACTGCTGTCCATGTGCCAGGACCCCAACCTCCTGAACCCTGTCCATGGAATCGTCCAGAGCGTGGTCTACCACGAAGAGTCTCCCCCTCAATACCAGCCCTCCTGTCTGCAGAGTAATGAAGGACATCTCACTTGTCTTTATTCTTAATGTTCTCATGATCTTATGCGGTTTTTTTTTTCTATTTTTTGCTAGAATAAAAATTCATTTGAAAATTCAATTTTAAAAATGCTACTGTGTATTAATATTCAATTATGAATATGTTGGGAAAATGTATTTTTGTGTCTCACGTTGGAAAATGTCTGGATATCTAATACTGGCTAAGTGGTATTTAGTTTTAAATTAAACCAATTTCTTGGCTGGTCTGGGTATGCCGACTCATTTTTTTTTTTTATTTTCCCTCTGCCTTCTTGTCCCCTTCATCTCTTTGTCTCATCCCTCTTTCTTTCATGTTCTCTCATTGTCCTGCTGCATCTCCATCTCACGCAGGCTTCGGCTTTAATGGACTTTGGAGGTTTGCCGGCCCCTTCTCTAAGGTATAATTAATCGTCCTTGTATTTTCCAATCATTTTCCTAAAGTTTTGAAAAGCATCCCTAACTTTGCCCCCTCATTTATACAATCACTGTAGAACATTTAGGCCAAAAAAGGTTTGATTTGTGTATTGCTCATAGAATCAATATAGTTAGTTTTCACTTACAACTGAAGCATTCTGTGGCCTGCTGGTGTATAGACAGCAGAGTCAATCTCTCTTGTTTAAAGTGAAGTCAGACAGCAGACATTCATACTGTTGAGTGGCTTGGGATTAATTACCCTGTCTATTTAGTCCAGTCCACAATGAGGCCATCTTGTGTGTAGCTTCTTATGCAAAAGTGGCTTGTTTTCTTTCACTCTGCAGCAAACCCAAATCCCAGATTATGCTGAGCTAGTGGTCAAGTTTCTGGACGCTCTGATTGATACTTACCTTCCGGGTATTGAAGAGGAAGGAGGCGAGGAGTCCCAGCGTACGCCAACCTCTCCATATCCACCCATCGTTCAGAGTCAACTGAGCATCACTGCCAACCTCAACTTGTCCAACTCCATGACCTCGTTGGCGACCTCGCAGCACTCACCAGGTCAGAAATTCTGCATGCATGCGCACACACAAAAAGATGTATATGCATGATGAACTGTTTATCCTAACGTCTGTCTTTAGGATTGAAGACTTTTGTGTTATGTTTGTTTGCTGCTTTTGCTACACGTTCACTTCAGACTTTGTCATGAATTGCCGCTCACTTTTCAGTGTTTGCAGTATGTCTCTCAATGTTATACAAAACCAGCTTTGTATAGTATGTGCATGTGTGTGTGCATTCTCATCTGTGTTTAAATCAACATTAAACTCACTTCAATCTCTCTCCTTTATTTGGGACACGCTGTTTATTCAGAGGGCCCCATAGTTTATAGACGCTCCCCAACTTTGTCTCATGCCAGGACAGCAGAAGAGATGCCACCGAAATCCGCTGGTACAAGCCTAAACTATAGAGCTGTGATGGGCAATTAATGTCCAGTTCTATAGTTTGCACACTTTGGTAACTCATTTAAGTGACTATCACTTGTCTACATTTCTTTTTTCTGGTGGTTCAGATGTTTGAAAGTGGCCAGTTAAAAAAAATAATCTCTAAGTTATTGATGTCTTACTGTAGCAGTCACATATTTTCCCAGTATTTGATTTTATGATCAATATGAATTCATCAAAGATTGATTAGATTCTTAAAATTGAAACTACTTTAAAAAAGCCACTAATTAAATGTCCATGATTCAGACTACTTAACATCACCAATCAGACCCATCTTTCATTGTCCACCTTTCAAGGATCTTAAATGGCTCTGCATTCATTTTGTTTGTTTTTTTTCTTTTATTCATTCCCTCTTATTTTTGAGTTGTAAATATCACTCATGTCTGCCTTCTTTTCCACTCATTTATGTGTGTCTGCATGTCTGTCAAGCCTCTCTGCCTAGCTTTAAGTCAGCCGTGTTCCCACCACACCTCGTCTTCCCAGGTATATTCACCTTTTGCTGCTTCTGTAACGCCTGCTTTTACTTAATTTTGAATAAATAGTCAGAACTTGATAAAAGGAAGCTTGTTTGTAAAGGTAGAATAACACAACTATTTAATTTTCTGTGTTTATTCAATCACTTGGGTGAAAAACTAATGTTGCATCATTTTAGTTTCTTTTGGTTGGTGTTAAATGGTTGTCATGTTTGTTGATTTGATGGTTTACAAAGATGAGCAGATCTTGCTCACAAAGTGTAAAAGTCACGTTTTGCACCACCTTCTGGTCAATACTGGTATTTAATGTGGTTTAAGCCAGACTACTGGAGAATAGACAATGATATCAAAAACAGAACTGAATTTAGAATTGATTCAGAATAGAAAAACATTATTTTCTATAATCTCAGACAGTAGATACTATTTTATTTAATTTTTTTCTTTGCAGGAGTTTTATACCCTGAAGAAAATATCATGTTCAGTTTAGTTATGCAACCTGTGAGTTAGTGCACTCAACACATTTTAATAACTAAAACTCCTGTGCTTATTTATCATTTGCTGTCGTTTTTTATTCCGTGTTTTACGATTTCAGCATTTGTAGTTGTTTATTGCCAAACCCTGTTTGATTGGAATGGATACCTGCAAAAAAAAATCTCCAGTTTTGTCAATAATAAAATCAACATATTTTTTTGTTTACAAGAACTCTAATATATTTTTTAGATACTGGTTGTAAAATCAATCCATCAAAAAAAGTACCTTAAAAAGAAACTAATGAATAATGCAAGAAATTATCTAATGAGAACATGTAGCTTAAATTTCAATATTTTCAAAAGAAAATATTGAAATTTAAATAAACGTAACTTACATTATTGTGCTGTAATTGTCTTCGTGAAATTATTAAATGTTTCTGTCTTAAAAAAAAAATGTTCTAAAATATTAGCAGAATCAGAATCAGCTTTATTGCCAGGCATGTTTTCACATGAATCAGGAATTTGTTTTAGTGACATAATCTCCACAGTGTAACAGAATGACATGTGTAGTATAGATGAAATTGTATGTACACATTTACAGGTGTGAAATGTGCAGTTTAAATAAGCATGAAATATAGATATGCAAATAGTATACAATATATACAATTTGTATGTACACATGTGCAATTGTGAAATGTGCAGTTGAAGTAAACATAAACATTCAGACAATATGTATGTACAGAGTGCAAGTATGAAATGTGCAATTGAGGTATACATAGTGTAAATATTATGCTAAAATGGTTATCGTCTCAATGTCTTTATATTTACTTATCCACAGTAATCATCCATCTTGAGTATTTATGCTTGATTATTTATTTTTTCAACCTTTCCACCAGTCAGCTGAAGTCCCAAATGACATTCTATTAACACATGCTCTCTACATAGGGAGTAACATGACGTTATTCTTGGGGTTATCACTAGCGCTATATGCTGCTCCCGCCATTCGGGACATTTCAACACCAAACATCTTTCTATCGGTCTGGAAAACCTGGTAGATGTTCAGAAAAATAAACAAATGTGACACAAAACCAGGTTTTATACAAAAGAGTTTATCTGTCATACTTTGGTAAAATACTCTATATACTTTATATAAAATACTTTATATAAACTTAAAATAGACCTGTCAAAGTTTTTAACTTTGTCTTAGCTTTTTGCCTGCAAAGATCACCTTGGATTAGGAGGTAGATTAACAGACACAGCTGTATGCTGTGACCTGAAGAGGTCTAGACCCTCGCATTGCTAAGTGGCATTTTCTCACACAGTGTATATTGCAGTCATTCATTGACTGTTATTGGACAATTACAAGCCATCGCAACAGACCTTACTAGAACTTCTACATAAGATACATTTCAAAGGAAAAAAGAAATTTTACAGTTTTCTGAGCAACGTATTCATGACCCAAAGTGCTAGTGCTATTTGGGTTTTGAAGGCATATGTTTTGACTCCCTGTCTCTTTCCTGCACTTCTACAGGTATTGATAAGGAGAACGTGGAGCTGTCTCCCACCTCCAGCCTGTGCAGCAGCGGCAGAGCACGCCACGGTTCAGCCAGCCAGGTGCAGAAACAGAGAAGCACTGGCAGCTTCAAACGCACCAGCATCAAGAAGATCGTCTGAGCACGCTCTGAGACCTGACTTGGCATTCGGGAGGCTGCATTAACCATTCTTCATAAACTGTTTCCGTTCCACGTTCTCCAGTCTAAGATGGTTCCTGCATAAGAGAATTGCTTTAGTTCGACCTTAGTTTGGTGTGGAAGCCAGAGGACTAGTGTTTACCTGTGCGGGATGTTTGCATGAGTGGAATGTGATCTCAGCACTGCTGTTTAGAATCAATCAAGATGCTTTTATGGGCGCATGAAGTGAAGTTTGTAAACATGCAGTTCATATCCTTTTCCACCACACTGACTTTTCAGCTTCCACTCAGGGGAAAGTCAGGGGAACAAGAAGGAACCCACATGGTTATTAAGACAAGTGTCTGCTTATTTAATCTTTAGTATCAGCAGAAGATTATACAGACTGTAGAACAAGGCCACCAGCTTGCTCTAAAACATTCTGAGAATTTGGGGCAAAACATCTGAAGGTGGGTGAAGTCTGAAAAGACTATAAAATGAGTGGCAGACTTAAATAACCACTACAACACCTGACCAGTCTGACTGTGGAGAACAAAGGCCTCAAAGTCAGGATTTAGCTGGGTCCATTTATCCTGGACAATTGAATCCGCAGGTCTTCTAAGACCCTGTTATCAACAAGCTGGAAATCCAGACTGTGATCGGATGTCGTTCAGATGCCGAGCAGATGTATATATGGAAACGATGTGTATGATGATGACAACGATGCTCACACATTTTGGGTTGCTGTTTTTGTCCATTGTGTGCCTTTGTCAGGTCTACCAGCTGTGTATACTTTGTAAGATAGGCTGAAGAAGGGGAAATACAGGTACTAATTATTGCGAAATGTTTTTCATGTTATACATACGTCCATACATCGCTGCATAGTATTAAAAAAAAAGGAAAGAAAGAAAGAAAGAAAGAAAGAAAAAAAAACCATATCTTCAAATATATAGGTATCATTACTTGCTGCATTTACTGTACATATTTATTCTGTCAAGTTAGCTCAAAATCAGTGATGGTATCCCTTATAATCACAATGTCTTTATAACCATCTGTCATTCTAATAATATTGACAAGAACAGTAATATCAACGAGTGCTATATGAAAAATTCCCATTATACTGCGCATAGCAAAATGACATTTGGGAGCAAAAGTAATTTCAAATGACTTTTCAAATATATGGTGTCATATCTATTTAATGTTTGTGTGATTAAAGGACAGAAGACAGAAAGAGATGGATATGACAGAGATTGAGTATGTGCTCTGCTGTTGGTACCCCTTTGGTAAGAGGGCATTTAGCAAAGCAGTCCAGAACTAACTGGACACAGCGAGTCATGATGACATATAAGGAGACTAGAACATGTTTTCCTTCGTGACTGACCGACACATAACATTCATATGGCCTGCTTTACTTCTTACATGTCATCATATGAAAGCCTTTCATCTCTATGTGCATACATGCCTGTTGTCCCCGCATTAGTACAATTTATTTACATTTTCATTTACAAATACCACTACAGTAGAGGCTCCAAGATGCATTAAACAGAAAGGACAAGGCCTGAGGAGGTTTGCTGATTATGTGCAATATTCTCTAACATATTCCTAGAGCCTTTTTTTTTTTTTTTGCCAAAATTATTTTTCCAATTTGCCATTATAGTTGTTTTTTGTTTTCTTTTGTTTGTTTTTGGGTTTTTTCTCCAAGAAGTACTTTTTTTGTCTTGTTGACTGTTTTAAAGGGAAATTTAACACTAAAAAGGGCAACTACCAAATGCATTACCCAGTACTTTTTTAATAAAACCAAAGTAAGTTAGTTTATTTAACCACTATACCCCTCTCCAACCACTCAACCTTGAACAAATGGCTTTAAACAGTTTGATCATGTCAAGTGAGTGGTGATTATTAAGCTCATGTGTTGCTTTTGAATGGGACCAAGCCTGTCTTGCAGTTATTTCAGCATTTTTTTTTTTAAATCTTCTGTTCTGATTGTCTAAACCTTATAATTACAGTATTTTATAATTGTCATTTGTTATACCAGTGTCTATATAAAGCTGCAGTCATGTTAAAGGCATTACAGTATTAGTCTTCTCATTTGATGATTCTGCAGCATTGTCCTGTTTCTTTCACTTGTAAACAGATTGGTCAAATCAGTTGCAGTGTCACTGTTATTACATTACATGTCTATTCTACATAGAGGACTGAGGTAGATAAGGATGAGTCCGTTTAACCCTGTGATATTCCCTCTCTGCTCCTCAAGTCCATTAATGCCAGATATCGATTTGATTGGAGAAAGTTTAACTGAATCATGAAGTTCTCAGGATCTGCAGGAGTCTAATATCTAAAGCTATAGATGCAGGCATGAGGATTTTCTGTCTGCACATCAGTTAATTGGTAGCATGCTTTCCCTAGACTTGTGTATGAACTATGATGTTAGCAAAGTCTTACTCATTTCCATCCCAGTTTATGGCTAAAGAATTCTGCATACGTTGAAAATAAGTAACAATGTGTAGTTTATAATGCAAAACTGTGTTGGTCTGAAGCATTTACCATGTTTTATTTGCACCAAATCATCTGTAAACAGCACATTAGACATCTGTAAATATTTTTGTGTAAAATTGGAAGTTATATGATTGTAAATAAAACATTGTATTGCTTTTTTTGTAAAGCAGTTAGTTGCTGTACATGTATAACATGGCAATTTAATTATACCTGTGTTCATAATAAAAGTTGTCCACTACCCTGTCACAGTGATATCAAGGAAGTGTTCTATGTGGTGGTGGGTTTTTCGTTGTTGTTTTTGATGGTTAGATGGTTTCAGTATAATTCTATAGAACTTGACAGTCTTAAGTCAGTTAAACCAAAATAGTTTTTTCTATTTATTTATTTATTTATTCATTCATCCTTTTATTTGTCATATTGTCAGTATTTGAATAAACTGGGGAGACCTGTATTTTAGAAAACAAGTCTCTTGAAATTTCAGATTAAAAAAATAAAAGTATACAGAATGTTTTTCTATCTAGTAAATCTTGGTGCACATATTGGAGTATTAATCTGTCACAACTCCAACATCTGCATTTCCAAAAAAAAAAAAAAAAAATTAAAGATTCAATACATTGAATGTATTGACTTTCAAAAAGGTTAAACATGGTTATAGACACTTAAAAAAAACTACTTTATACTTCTGATGATGCCATAAAAAAAATTGGAAATACAAATGTATTACATTCCCCCTTCCCATGCCTTTCATAGAAAATTTATGTACAGGCATGTTAGGGGACTTGGGCAGTACTGACAGCTGAAAACAAAATGATGATGATGATGATGATAATAATAATAATAAAAATAATAATAACAGGACCGAACACGTGGTGCTACCTCACAGCTCTAGTTTTTACATGGTTCTCTGGGATTTCCCCCACCTTACGGAAACATGTCAGTAGATGGACTGGTGTCCAGCATTGTGAGTGTCTGATAAACGGTGTTTTTGTGTGTGTGTGTGTGTGTGTGTGTGTGTGTGTGTGTGTGTGTGTGTGTGTGTGTGTGTGTGTGTGTGTGTGTGTCTTTGTAATAATAAATAACTACTACTATTGTTTCTACCCATCATCACCATCTCCATCGTAACCGCAGCCTTGACGTAAAGTTACAAAGAAAGTTACACGAGATCTCAAGGCGCCGCTTGGAGCAGCGCCGTTATCGCGAGATGTGAACAGCTGATCCGGCTCCGTTTAGCGTGTTGTCGCTCGGATAACACGTGGGGAGGAGAGAAAGAGACGGACACTGAGTAGGGACGCGTTTGGATGGTGTTGGGTCCGGAGCACTGGATTAATAACTGACTTTAATCACGGCTGTGCAGTTCGCAGTGTCAGTAGGAAGGACATAAAAACACGGTGAGATTGTGTTGCGCCCCGGTGCAGCACCGAGAGGCCGGGCTGTGTGTGCGTTTACCCGGGACACGGATTGTTAGCTGGTCCTGTTAGCTAGCATGCAAGCTAACTAGTGTCTTAGTGTTGTCCTCTGTTAAGCTAGCGGTGTGCTATTGTGGCACATTCATTCAGTCCTCCCATCTTTCTTTCTTTATTCCCGCTATTTCACACGTATTCAGCGTTCATAATAATGTACAATGCAGCGCTGTTTATAAGCTAAATGTGCGCTGTTACATAACTAACTATGGCTTTCTGTAAGGACTTAATCTCACACTTTTGTCCCACAAATGCGTTCAGATACAGATAACACACAAACCAGCTATTCTTAAATTTAACAACAATAATAACGATACAGCATAGCTAGCTTGCGTAGATTGGTGAGATCTATTGCCCAACACTGATTAATTTAGTCGAATTCTAATAAAAATAAAATAAACGTGCTCGATTATATTAAGGTCCGCGGTGCGTGTCGCGTGTAGCGGAGCTATAATTCAGCAAGCGCTTGTGAACGCTGCACGATTACATCAAACCTTTGTAATGCCGCAAATCTCAACCGTCTTCTAACGACTCGCGTTTAACCAAAGACACGCTGGATTTATCTATAGGTTTAGCCTTTTTTATAAAGTATTAACATGAAATTACGAACGCTAGGCAGTTGTTTTAGGGGTTCTAATAGCTGAAAGTCAGGCCACTTGGGTTAGTAGTAGTGGACAGGTGCCCGCTTGCTATGTTCACTGGCGCTGTGTCCTGGCCTACTCCACTCCATTCAACATGCACTAGGTCAAATCTAGCTAGCTTAGCCTGAGGCTCGTTCGGCTCTGAACCTTGTAGCAAATAAACCGCGTATTGTGTGTCTGCTTTAAGAGTGCAGATTTATTACTTGTTGTTATTATTATTATTCGCAAGCAGGATTCCGACTGTATGCTATTTGTGTCATGAATAACACCGGTCTTAGCATTTCACGGCTAGTCCGTTAGCGCGCATGGAGTCATACCCAGTGCGCTACACCATGCGCCACATGCGTCTCAATTTCGCACGGCGCACTTCTGGTGAGTTTTATCACCCCTTTTTTATACTGCGTTTGTTATTATATGATGTAAAACGTCCACGTGATTTATTTTGATCGCATTTGGGAAGCAGTTAGATGATCAGAGGAGTGAATCGTGTGCGCGTATTAACATGATCTCAGACCCGTGAGAGGTGCTTGATCGTCTCGGTGCAAACCGCACGGCTAATAAGCGTCTTAAAACGTGCCGAAATGGCAACGTTTTAACGTGTTCTAGGCGTACAATGACCCTACAGGGACTAGTTATCCCCCCCCCCAAGGTCGTACGTTGGCGTGGCGCGATGCCTGACTCGGTGTGTGCAGGCCGCCATAGAGCCAAACCGGGCTCCATGTTCCTCTCTGCCTTTGCGTTTATTTAACCTCGACCAAGGTGAAGCGCGCTCCAGCTGCCAAATTACCAATAGATATCTCACAGTAAGCACGTGTGTGTGTGTGTGCGTGCGTGTGCGCGCATCCTGGCAATTATAACTTCCACAATCCATACACTGTCTATACATATATTTATTTATTTGTCTATTAATTTGTTTATTCCCCCCCCCCCACACACACACACACACACTTTTCTTCTGTCACCTTTTCACTCCTCTAAAATGTTTTGCACTAGTATTATAAATAGAACAAGGATTAGATTTTCTTCATTTTCTTTACATCCTGTTAGGAATGTTTATTGTAGAGAGTTTACCCCAGGTACACCTGTAGCGTAGACACTAAACCAAGATTCTTTAACAAAACACAGTGAAGGTCTAGTTATGTTGTATTGGATTCCTTACTTACAAAAGGTCCAGGTGCACAATTGAACACGACTTATTGGTTACTTCATTGAACGGTAGCTGGAGAAAACATTAAAAATTAGTTTATGGAGATAAAACAATTCGAAGAAGTTGTTCTGCTTTGTAGTGGCACTTCACCTTATCATTTGTGACTAGTGCTATGACCCCTGAACACATGCAATTTTTAAAATTTGTTTGACTTGATTGCGATAAGCGTTGTCTTGCTTGACCTTTTTTAAAAACGAGCCATATCAGTTCTCTAATCAGACTAGAGAGAGTTCTCACAAGTGTATAGATTTTTCATTTTATTTATGCTGTGCACTGAAAAAGGCTTGTCATTTGTAGCTAACACTAACTAAATAATTCAGATAAGTGCATATGACTGAATAAGCAGTCAGTGAACCTGTCCTTGTTCATATGCTTAGGAGGCTAATTGCTGAAGGTGGCTATTCAAGTTTTCTCTGCTACAGTATATTTTCTGTAGTCACTCTGGACCTCTGAAATACTTTGCTGGGTTTGCGACATCAGGTCTGTGGTTCACCAGATGATGACCCCTGACCTACTGTACATTTAAGTAATTGGATTCTGAGTCCTCCTCATTGATTGTGTAATAGTTACTTCGGTATCGATCCGGACACGTTATTTTAGACAGATGTGAAACTAAATGGAACCCATAGTTAGAAGGACGTACAGAGACAGACGTGATTGCCTGGCTTTAATCCCCACCCACCTAATGCTGCCTTTGTGCATCACTACTGTCGAAATGGCTATATGCAAAATTTATCTGACGACCCATCGACTCAACCTCAAGCCATTTGAGAAGCTGACAGTCACGCTGTTTGAGGACACGCACTTTCTGTACACAGCACTTGTTGAGCTTGATATTCATAAATTAATGTCCACCCTGGATTGATTGATTGATAAAATGTCCCTGGGTGTCATCTAAAAAAGGTGACTACCCATCAATGCTATCTTAATGCCATGTCAGTCATAACGAACACACAAGCTCAGTAAGTCATTTTGACCATCGATGGAAACATCTTAGAAATTTCACATTCAGACGCTTTTATAGAAAAATCTTCCCAAGTTGTTGGGGTTTTTTTCCTTTTAACATTTCAGGGTTGTTTTTGGATAACTGCCTCCCATGAGACAAATATTGAAATAGTTACCAGCCTTAAGAGGTTATTTGTTTTAAGAAGTCCTTTATTAACCCTGAGGATTATGATGATTGCAGTGGTGCCAGTTTTAACTTGATGAAAAATCCTTTGGGTTAGTTTGTTTTCCACTTTGTCTGTTTTAGCATTCACGCTGGTACTACACATAGCATGTGTCCTTCCCGGTTCAATGGTCTTAACACTTCCCATTTCAACAAATCTGTTTGGGGTTATAATCATAGTTTCTAATATTATAAACACGGAGTCCCTTTATGCAGCGCCATGTCTCCGTAAGCCATACATAGAGGAGACGTATTGCCCCCGGTAATGCATTCCTTTCTGTTCACAGCCTGGGCTTCTCTGGCTCCATTAAGGAAAGGCATTTCTGGGTATCCTTTTTTAACATAGACCTACTGCTGGCAAGAAAGCACAGCACGTAGTCCAGCCTGATGTTTGTTCTTGTTGGTACTGGTGGACACACAGAATCTTCCTGCTGTTGATACTCAGGATGGCATGAAGTGTGTTCATTCTGATGCTTTTCTGAAAAGTTTTACAGGACAAGCTTTTGTTACTAATATGTAGATTGGACCCTCTAACAAAGACTATTTTATATGTATTTTGCAAATGATGTGATTAGCTAGTCTTTACACAGAGCTTCAGATCATCTTTGCACAGTAGTCAGCAGTTCTGTCATATTTTCAACTGATGCCCTCTTACACTAGCAGTCTCCACCATTTATTTTATAGTGACTTGGATACGTGAGTTCAGAATGTAATTTTCATTTAGCAAGCTTTCTTTCAGTTTGTTCAGCAGCATACAGTTAGGAAAAACCTGCAGATATATCCTTGTACTTATCCTCATAATTTATCATACTTCAATGTCTTATAGTAGGACTGGGTGTTGATTCAAAAACACTTTATAATTAATTTCCTTAAGGAAATGCACATTGTGAGCAGCTTTTATGACTATGCACATTAATTTCTTTTTACATGTGAAGTTAATTAATAAACCATATTGAGCATTACCGCTATGCTGATTTATTTATGCTGCAGCTTGCTAAGCTCTGACTCAAGTGTTTCGTCTTCTGTTCACAGGAGCAGTACTTAGGATACACAGGAGATGCCACTCGGATTTCGTTCCTTTGTCCCGTACACACTTCCTGGAGTGCTCGCACTCATAGGCTGGTGGTGGTACATTTCTCGCAAGAAAGCACGAATCACCAGCCATGACAGCGAGGAGGAACCTGCTGTGGCCCTGCAGCCTTCGCCTGCTAAGGGCACCAATGGAATGGTGGAGACCATGCATGGCAGGCCCTGCTTAGACAACGCCAATGCCAAAGAACCGGTGTCTGCTGAGCCGGAGGTTGTAGCACAGACTCGCGCACTGGCATCAAGCACCTCATTAGAAGAAGCAGTCAGCTCCTTAGAGCTAGTGGAAAAGCTGATCACCCCACCTCCTTGCAGCATTGCAGCTACAGACTCCCAACAGAGCAGCTTTGAAGTGGACAGGAAAAAGCCCCCAGTGTTGGCGGCAATGCAGTTAAGTCTCGTTGAGGAGAGTCCTCTATATGAGATACAAGAGGCAGTTGTTCTAAGCATGGAATCAAACCAGTTGCCTGTTGAAGCAAAGTTGGACACTTCTGGCTCACTTGCGCAGCCTTGGGATCAAACACTTGACAAACAGGAGACTGATACTAAAGAAATGACACCACTTGTATGTCAGGCTGTGGAGTTGTCCAAAGCTGAGCGCCCAGAGCCTGAAGGAGAGGTGGCTGATGATGTACTGGCTGTGCCATTTGCTGAGAACGTCCAAGCAGACTTGGCAAAAGACAGTCTATCCTCCACCAAAGATGACTTGGCTGCCACCTCACCAACACCTGAGGATCACTACACTCAAGCTGCCTTACAGCAGTCACTTGGTCTTGCCAGTCCCATACTTTCTGACTCACTTCCAATTTCCACCAGCTCACCGGTCTTACACGATTTCCAGAATCACGAGAACGGAGACCTGGGCCGTCCAGTTGAGAGCAGCGACAGCACAGAGGAGCTTCAACTCCTTGCAGCTGGTCTCATCACGGAAGTCATTTCATCAGCTGCCCATGAGGTCTTGGCAGCCAGTGGCTCCTTGTCTCAGGTCTGCGAGGGTTCAGAGGTTGCTTTCAGCATTGTGTCTTCTTTAAATGGAAAGGAAATCATCAGGGAAGAAAACAAGTGTGTGTCTCAGGTGGGTTCCTCTTCTGAAAGCTACAAAGATCATGTAGAACAGCATGCGGCACAGATTGCCAAGGAGGTCATCAACGGTTGCCTCGCTCCCTCTGATTGGGAGAAGTCTGAGACACAGGACAATTTTGTTTTCAGTGACCATCAGGGACAGTTAGAATCTACTCAGATCCTGCCCAAGGTTCAGGCCAAAGAGGAGGCTGTGATGGGAACAGAGGATTCAGGGTGTAGCACATGCCAATCAGAGGATGGCATCAGCAACGAGGACCTTGTCATCAGCACAGATTTATCATCGGCAGTGCACGACAGCAAAGAGGACCTTATTCAGATTTCAGGGATCATGACTTCAGAGGAAAAAGGAGATGGACATCAGGAAAGCTCTAATTCAGCAGTTCTGGAAGAGACTGTGCTGAGCATGGAGCATGCAACAACTTCCTGTGTGCTAGCACAGGTGAATGGGGAAGCTCTCAGGAACGGAACCAGTGAAGCAGACGCTGATCAGTCCGGAGGTCAGTGGCATTATTTCTGATATGATGAGAGTACTAATAACTGATTACAGAAAACCCATGCAATAAAGATGGTACATAGAATACATACATTTTTAATTATGTTCATAAATCTTTGTTTATTGCTCAGATAAATTAGCTGTTAACTGTTTTACCTTAGGATAAAGTGGGAAGTAACTTTTTGTCTGCTTCTATGACAAAAGGGTTAGGGTTAGGCTTCGACCCTAACCCTTCTGGTTTCCTCCCAGCTCCCAAAAACCCCTGAAGGTAGATTGGCTATAGTACATTTGCCCTTAGGTGTGAAAAACACATCTAAAGCGTGAATGAAAGTCTTCTCTAGGGTGTAAGTGTGTTATATGGTTTGAAGGAAACACCTGTTGGTCTGAGTATTTGCTATGATTTATTGTGCTGTTGTGGTGTTTCAGCTGCTGAAACAACCTTTGCGTTCCCTGTAGTCTCTTCTCATCCATTGGGTATTTAGCATTAGCATGATTATAGCGGGAAGCTTGAAAAGTATTCTGCATGATTTTAATCTGTACGTAGCCTAAAGGCATTCTGTTTCATTAGACATATTTTACTTGCTAAAATATGAAAAACTACAGTACAGCAGATGATAAATCTGGGATCCCATATTACTGCTGTTTTCATTAAAAAGGACTGTAGCTAAGTTACTGTGCTGAATTTCAGTACCCTTTGTTCACAGGTACCAAGTGTGCCAAACAGTGTAAAAGTGGAGTTAGGGTTTTGGGATTGAATGTTTTTTGTTTTTGTTTTTATTTCTTCAGGATTGGCTTTGTTTTTGGTGTACTCAACATCATTACTATAAACTTGGTTTTGTTTTATGTTCTCAGTAGGAGCCCCATTCAGTAGACATGTGATTAGCATTTCACCTTGTAGGCTCCCTTTTTATTATAGAAGCTGGTAGTTTTTTACTCCCTAGTCAGCACTTATTTCGAACTGAGAGCAGTTATTCGTTTGGGAGCAAGTCCTGGATTCAGGTTAGTGCCATACCATCAAACATGCTAGTGGTCACGTCTGCACTGTGCGCATGTCAACAGTGGCTGTGGTGTTACTCGCATGGATGGCTGGTTACTCGAGTGTTGCATGTATATGGTGCACTTGAGGCTGGGTGACAAAAAAAATGGATTTCCAATAAAGTTGTTGAATATTATACGGCCTTATGTGATGTGACAGAGACTTGGAGACACAGCAGATCCGATAATCAGGATTTTTTTGGGGGGGGTGTTAATTACAACTCTCTAACCGATGGTGGAAAATTATTTGGTTTTGCAACTGATTTCCCGTTTACATATAAAGAGAAATAATTTTTTCCCCCATGATTGATTCCATTATACTATATTATATTTAGTATATTTTGCATGTAACTGGGGGACTTTAGAAAAGCTACATTATTGTGTAAGTCATGTTTTTAGTTATGTATTTGTTAGTGCATTTCTTTTTTTATTATTATTCTGAAGAGCCATTAAATTATATAAAAATAGCATTTTAAAAATATTCTTATTGTAAAAGGTAGCTAGACCTTGGTTGGGTATCGATATTGGCTGGCACTTTTATTATTGGTTTAGTTTTATATCTCAACTAAAATATTTTAATGAATCTGGCTGCATGTGATACAGAACTGGAAAATAAATGTTTCTCCTCTTTAAAGAGGAATTTTGTTCTTGTCAACAAGCTTCATATTATTTCAGCAAATTTCATGAAAAGTACAACAAACCTGATCTTAATATGTATCTCAGTGTTCACTGTGATAACTTTCATCATGATGATAATGATTCATTGTTCAAGCTAATTTTACTTATGTTTAGATTTACAATTCACACATACAGCTATTAACGGAGCTGGAGGCGAGGTAGTGCAACAACAGTTGTTGAGGGCTATACAATAAATTATACTGATATCACAGCTGTCAGCAAAAACTGCTTTACTGAGCAGTAATCAAGCAGAAAATGCTGGACTACACACGCCTTACTGTAAGAGTGTTCAGGAGAGCTTTTAGGCAGATTAATGTCACTGTTCTACACTATCATGACATGCATATGATCTGTGGGCAGTAAAACGCTGTTTGCGTTCCATTTTCTTGGTGTCATCTTTTACAAATCTTTGAATGCCTGAAATAAGCGACAGCTCATAGCAGTTATTTTAATTTTACAACTCGTCATTAGACCTGTAGCTATAGATCAGAGCTCACACTTTCTCACATCAGAGGTGTTTAAAGTATCTGTGGAAAACATCTGCAGACAGTGATGGCCCTTCTGACCCAGAGTCTGTCTCGTTATTTATCGTGGTCTATCTCCTGGCACTGTAAAGATCAGGTTATGGATAAATGTATAACACAAACATCTACAGTAAACATATACAAATCAGTAGCTTGTCGTTGCATGTAGAGATGCCAGGTGAAAAAAAGGACATTTATATGGACTGGGTGGTATCTTTTTGAAAATATATAGGCCTACTGAACGATAAATGTATAAATGAATTTAGTTGTCACTCATGACTCTTTGGAATTTATGTCTTAATGTACTGTTTATTTGTGTGTTTTTTTTTGTTTGTTTGTTTTTTTTTTTGTTTTTGTTTTTTCATGTCTTGATGTAGGTTCGGATGTAAACAGTATGGATTCAGTAGACAGCTGCTCCGCTTTGGGGACAGGAAATGGGCAGCAGAGTGGCAGCCAGGCCAGTCAAACACACAGCTCTGAGCTGATTGTGTGGGAAATAGAGGTGCCAAAGGTGAGTTTGGTGTTTACTCAAGTCTCACTCTCAATAGTTTTAATTTTTTTTTTCCCAGCATACGACCTATAATGGTAAATACAACAAACATAGTTTCTTGAGGCATAATTGTAAAGTACATTTTTGTGTACATTCCTTTTTTTGAAGTTTGCTCGAACACCATTTGTGTATACAAATACATACCGGCATGCATTCCGCAGAAGAAGCATTTATTTGTCACATATATGTTCTAGCACTGTGAAAAATGAATTGGACTTTATCCCAGCTTGTTAGGACGCTATGGTCAGAGCACAGGGCCAGATACTGGAGTAGTAGAGTCTTAAGAGGGTTTTATGCTGTTGTTGCTCAATAGCACAACAGTGGCATCTTGGTGATGCTAGGGCTTGAATCCTAAACAGTAACTCTGAGCTCTACGAATGTGCATGTGACGACTAATCCTTGAATCTGAAACCAACCAATCTGAATCCGCTGTACTGTCTTAAGATATTTTGTCATTTTATTTAATGAGTTATGCTCACTTTGTCCTTTGTATCTGTCATTTGCAGCATCTGGTTGGTCGATTAATTGGAAAACAAGGAAGGTATGTGAGCTTTCTGAAGCAAAGCTCTGGTGCAAAGATCTACATCTCAACTCTGCCTTACACTCAAGAGTTTCAGATCTGCCATATAGAGGGTGAGTGTGCTGGTGCATTAGATGTTCCACTGAGCTTGCTGGGTGTTCTCTTGTGTTGAAATGTGCTGGATGGCAACTATATGCATTATCTGCACTCAGGCGCCCAGCAGCAGGTAGATAAAGCATTGGCCTTGATTGGCAAGAAGTTTAAAGACCTGGACCTGACAAACCTGTATGCTCCTCCATCGCTGCCTCTTTCGCTGCCTTCCCTGCCCATGACTTCTTGGGTAAGATTCACTCTGGTTTTTGCTTTTCTTTAGTAATGTTTCCAGAGAGGAAAATCCCTTCTGCCTTTCGTTAGGTTAGTGGAGTGTGAAAGTCACTCCAGCCAGATTTCTAAAAATTAATTTTCCACTCTTCTCAGAGCAGACACACTCAAACTGGTTTTCACACCGTCATTTGATCACAACTTGGAAAACCACCAGGACATCATTTATTCACTTGATCATGTGACTGAATGCATTTTCAATGCACCTCGTGGGCCAATCAGCACCCCTGTACTGCACACTAGTTAGCTCCTTATACACTGCAGAACAGGAGACTGTCTAGGTCTCATGCAAGGATTTTAGAGAGGATGGATGCAAATGATCTCCCATTAAAATCATTTTACCAATCTTCAATGTTGGTTATTATGGTTAGCACACGACTGAGTCTCAGGTAGACAATCACCAAAGATGATGATTGTGTGGAAGAGGCAAGGAACAATCTACATGGTTTAGGTTGCATTCTGAGCTCTCTCTTCTCCCCCCAACAAGTAACAAGAAGGCAAATAGTTTTAGTTAACCACAACATGCCTGTTGTAGTTTCCGTTGTACTTGTGCACCTCTGGGTGTCCATTGATACAGGGATACTGTACCTGAGCCGATTAAACGTGTGGAATTAAAAGCTGCCTGTAGTTCAGCGACACTTGGTTTTTAAGTTCAGCTTCTGTAGCAGTTAATCTGTTGTGGTTAATCCATCCACATGCATTCATGTAAATTATTTAACTGAAGACAGGCCAGAGATCAGCTACCTGGCTACAAACACTATGAAACAAAACATAACCCCTTATTATTTGTAGCTTCATGAATGCTTAAGCATCATAAGATAATGGTGTATTGTGACTTTTCACTCCTGTTCGCTGCTTATCTGGAACTGAGCCTTCATAATTTATTTTTTTTTGTTCATTTTAAAGCTCCTGCTTCCTAACGGCGTAACAGTGGAGGTGATTGTGGTGAACATCGTCTCTGCAGGCCATGTGTTTGTCCAGCAGCACACGCACCCTACATATCATGCTCTGCGAAGTCTGGACCAGCAGATGTTCATGTGTTACTCTCAGCCTGGCACTCCTACCCTGCCCTCACCCGCTGAAAGTAAGAAAGCCAGCCTGTCACAATCACGGACTCAGACTCTGCATTTCCTTTTGACTAATCTCCAGTTTGTGTGTTTCAGTTGGAGTGATTTGTGCGGCTCCTGCAGTAGAGGGAGCGTGGTGGCGAGCGCAGGTTATCTCCTTCTATAAGGAATCTAACGAAGTGGAAATCCGATACGTGGATTACGGTGGCTACGACCGAGTGAAGATTGATGCTCTTCGTCAGATTAGGTTGCTGCTCCTTTTGCTCGGTGTTAAAGTATGACACCCTGGGTTTTTAGCTTTCCTTTTCATAAATAATTTGTTTCTTGCAGGTCTGACTTTGTGACGTTACCGTTCCAAGGGACAGAAGTGTTATTGGACAACATCACTCCTCTTCCTGGTGTGTGTTTATCACAGTATTTGCATAAATAGTAGTTGCTTTTACCCCCAGTGTATAACCTGCCTCTTGTCCTCCTCTAATCCTCTGCAGGAGAGGAAGGCTTTTCGGCTGAAGCCAACTCTGCACTGGAAGAGATGACACAAGGGCTTCCGTTGCTTGCACAGGCAAGTGCTGACCAACATATGTAGTCTGTACATGGTTTGTTAGATTGATGTTTGTTTTTTAATCTATTTTTGTATTTTAGGTTACAAATTACGACAATAACACAGGCCTTCCGTTAGTACAAATGTGGAACATGGTTGGAGATGAGGTGAGTGTTCTGACTAGAGAATAGATCACTCATTTGTGCTGTTAATCAGATTTTTTCTTTTCTTTTTTTAGTTTCCTGGATTTAAGACGAGAGAATATTTCCTTTGAGGTTTCTTGTTTGATGTTTAATATTGGAGTTACTACAATTACTGTTATTTTAGAGCTTTAGTACGTTCGGGTAGAGCACATGCTCCTGGGTGTGGATAGGTTCACTTGGTGAACTTTGACTTGATGTTTAATGGCTTTTAGTAAAGTTGTGTAAATTTTTCAAATCAAAGCCCAAAACAGCTCTCTTGCATTTAGTGATGCCCACAAAACTCTATCAAAAGAAAGTACACAGGGGTTGAAACGTATGACGACAAAATTTTAAAAGAAAGGCAGACATGGAAGTTTTTACTTGTTTGAGACTGCGGAAGCCACAGTAGCAGCAACAGAAGCCACAGTGAATCTTGTCTCAGCCCTTTGAAATAAAATAAATCAATAAAAGGTGCACAACTAGAACACAGATATATTTCAGTGGTTCCAGCATTTCTATTGCTACTAAATTTCATGTTCAATACACACTTGTGAGCAGTTGATAAGTAAATCCATTCCTATTTTGCTTAACAGTAGAAAGCAAGAGCAAGGCGGAGGGCTTTGATCAGTAAAAGTGCAGAGTCGGATGTGTTTGTTTATGCCACCGGCATGGAGCTGTTAATGCTTGCTATTTATTTATTTCACTGTTTCAATTGTATATTTCAGTTCTGTCTGCCTGCTAGGATTTACATTAGCACCTGTTTTTGATTCAATTTCTTCTTTTTCTTTTTTGCAGGTGGTTCTGCTGAATCGTACGTTAGCAGAGCGAGGCTTAGCTTTGTGGGTGGACAGTTTCTGATCCCTCGCCCCCTCCTGTTCTTCTCTCACCCTCCATCCCCTCCTTCACTTTTTAGACCCCACCTACCCGAAGTGCACATCATCGGCTAGCAGAAAATTACTTTTACATTTGTTTTTTAAGGTTTTGCTTTCTACTCCCTTTCAAAAAAAAATTGTTGTACTGTACAGGGGGACAATTAATAACAGAAAATGAGAATCAAGCTTTGATCAGAAAGCATCTTGTAAAAGAAAACTGAAAAAGTGGTGTAAATTTCTTGAAATCTGGTAAGTAAATCAAGTTGATGTTTTCCATCCAGCGAGGCTCTTTCAGCACAAATTGAAACTGTGGATTTAAGAGCTGCACTTGTGTATTAAAAAAGGTGTACATTTAAAAATGTAACAATGGTGCAGTTTGTAAAGACTGTTGATGCTCGGGTTCACAACTTTTGTAGCTCTGTCTCACTCGTTCACATTATTATTGGATTTATTTCCTAGTGGTTCACTATAGCAAGTTCCTATGAGGTCGAGGCCCAATGTCCCAAACACCCGTGTACTTTCAGTGTATAGAACAGGACTCGTCCATGTCGTGAAGAAACACACTGTACTTTGGTGTGTGATCCTCTACCACAGAGTCTTGTTCATCAATGTGGCCTTACAGAGGGAACCAAAATCCTGCTCTCCGCTGCACACGGGATGTGGGACATGTCCTGCAAATTGCCTTCAGTGTGAACAACATATGCAGCTTGTTTCTGTTTGCTCTTATTTAAGAGTCCGTTATTCAAGATTTTCTCATGTATCTCGAGGAATACAAAAAAGCGATGGCCTGCGCTTCACTTGAACATGGCTCCACTACATGTTTTTTCCTGACCTGTGATCAAACTTCCACATCAGTGCACTAAGGTGTAACGGAGCTCGGGCTCCTGTTTTGGGTAGACACTGCCGAGTCAGTATGCATGCAGTCCTGTTCAGCACATCACATCACCCCATGGTTCACTATCTAACATGGCTTTGCGTAAACACCAGACGAGGTTTGATCACTTGTTTGTAGTCTACTCTGCCCACAGTTCGGTTCTTTAGATCAAAACGGCCATCATGGTCAATATCTAATGTCTGTAGTCTGAAATGTTTTGAGTGTCCACTATTTAATCAGTCTCATTATGCTGGCTGCTAAAATAAGTGCTCTGGTAATATTGGTTTGTTGCAAAACATAAAAAGCTTTACGAAGTCTCCTTCAGTTTTTTCCCCCTAGTATAGTTGGGTTTGACTTGAGGAATGCTCTGTTGCTGTTATGTTATTTTGTTCAAATGAGTGTAAACCACTGGGATTTTTATTATTATTTGTGTGTGTGTGTGTGAGAATCAGGGCTCACTCGTCCAGTTTTCTGCTGCTATACTACTTCCATCCTAATGTTGCCAATTTCTAAAATTTCACCAGCTAATTTCATTTGGTCTGTTAATTAATTTGTTTTTACATGAGCACTAATTTCCCTTTATGATTTGCTCCTCTTTGATTGTGTGTGCTGCTATAGTAATTGATGGGGAAAAAAAACTACATCTGTCTGGTTTCAACCTAACTTCAAAACTTGAATTGTTTTTTCCTTGAATTTTGTTTCTAAAAAGATGATTTATTATTGTGTGAAACTGACAGCCTTGTAAACTGTTAAAGGATGTGTTTCTATAGACTACAAAGGGACGTGCACTTTCCTGTAACCTCACTCTCTCTGAAATGCTATAGGATCTGTACTGTCTGTGGAATGGGCTTTATTTTTCCCTGTCTGGTGCTCAGGTTGTTGGGTGTCTTGTCTGAAGCTGTGGAGAGAAAAATAAAACATTAACACAACAGGCTTTGATGTACTTAAATGTACTATAGGATGTAGTCTGTTAAGGTATTTCAGCACTATACAGTCAAACAAATAAGGCAGCACAGCAACTTCAATGCAGGAACCTTTTTTTGTTCCCTTTCTTTCGTTTCTCTAATTGTTTATTCTCAGAAGATTTCTGACCATTTGTTCTTTTCAGTGCTAGAAGTTCATGGCCTTTTCTCCTCAAATACTTCCATTGCCATGCTTCATCAACCAGTCATACTTCACTTCGTCTGCATCTGTAAATAAGATTTCGCTGTTCTTTTGTACAACACTGGGAAGAGTGTGTGAAAACAAAGGGATCATGTTTTGTTTTGATTTTCTTTTCCTGTTTGTTTTTCTTTTCCTGTTTGTATTTTTTTTTTCTTCACCCAAAGTACATGTTCTGTTTATAAGACTGGTTTGAAGTGTTTTGTTTAGCTAGTTGATTAATTATTTGATTATTAATTTTTTTTTTTCTTTTTTTTCTTTGAGTGTAAAGCAATCCTGCCCACAGCATAACCATGTACAGGTTTTTGCTAGACTTATGAAAAGGTTTGATTCTTGGTTGTACAGATCAAAATAAAAAAATATCTATATATATAAAAAAAAGAAAATAAAATTATTAAAACATGCACCAGCTTGTTTTGTGCTATAGTGTTTTTCATTGTCATTAAATACAGTTTTGTTTCATTGTAAGACCTTCTAAAGTCTTGCATGTAAATATTTTATTTAATATTTCTTTAAAATAGTGTTGCAGGTGCACGTTTTTGACTCTAGAGGGCGGTAGAATACAGGCTGTTTAATTTATAGAGTATCAAAATAATACTCATGAATTAAATAGTCGCCTCCAAAAGTATTAGAACTGCACTGCAATTCTCTTTACTACTAAGTTTTGTTTGCAATCAAAAGATCAAATACGTTAGGGCATAATTTCAGCTTTTATTTCCTGATCTTTACAGCTCCATGTGCTAAACAACTTAAGGCACCTTTGGAGACAGATCAAGTAACGTGTAAGTGAGCAAAATGATTGGAACACTTAAAAACGCAATATTTGTTAATCTGTTCATTACTTGCAGAAACCTCTACAAGCTGTTTATCCACGGGGGTGACATCAAGCTTTTATTGTTCTCTTGAGAGGCTTCTCTGGACTTGTACTTTAGACTGTTTCACTTGTCACTTTTGAGGGTTCGTCCTCTTCAGCATGCTCAGTTGGGTTGAGATTGAAAGCTTCTACTTTTTCCTCTGATAACGTAGTTGTTGTGTTAGGAGTGTGTTTTGGTTTATCGTCTTGATGATTATTATGGATGCATTTCTCTAGATTTCTGACTTCATTCTGCTGCTGCCATCATGATTTACATCATCAGTGTAGGTTTGTGAGCATCTTCCAAAAGCATCCATGCAAGCCCAAACCACAACACTGTGCTACCTCCATCATGGCTTACCGGCTTATATGATTTAGATAAACACTTAATCTTGGGTCCAAAGCTTTGCAACTCCTCTGTATTTTTTTTGTGAATTCCCACATGGCCTTTTGATTCCTACTGATGATTACTGGTTTGCATCTTGTGGTTTGGCCTCTATAATTCTCCTCCAAATGTCTTCCTTGAGCAGTGGATATAGCTGTGTGATAGCTTCACTCCTGCCCTGTGAAGGTTGTTCATGTCATCACTGAATGCTGTTTTTTTTTTTTTTTTGTGTTTTTCTTCACAGCTCTGAAATTAGTACTGACATCAACTGCTGTTTAGTTGTGTGACCTTTTCAATGTCTGGTTGTTAATTGAGTAGTGGGGTTTTGTTTTTTTTTTCTTTCTTTTTTCTTTCAATGTACCTACTACATTGGTTCTACAATTGCGGAACACATCAAATATTTTTTGTTCTCTAATCAGAACACAATCTTACTCTTGTGCTGTGGTCTCCATGGAGAAGCCTGTCTGGTCAGATGAAACTAATAATTCATTTGAAACATTATTTGCTGTGCCTTTAGTACTGGACTGTCAGTGTTCAGCTGTTTTTCTCAGCTATAGGCGAGCAGTGATCACGCCTGTAACTAAGAAGGCCAGTATTACTGAACGAATCACACTTTGGTATAGATGACCCTGATCAACAGCTATCATGTACAAAATCCACAGCAGTGGTCTCTGTGATTCCAGCTTTTAAGAAATTTTTACTTGATGTCATCAGTTCAGTCATTAACTCTTTCTTCTACCATGCAGATCACTTTGTAGCTATAATAACGTCTGTTTAGCACATCAGCCGTTCTACTTCATATCTTTATTCATTCTCAGCACATTGAGCATCAACAGTGCTTGTGGTGGTTGTGCTGGTGAGTGTTTTTTTTCTTCCTCCTCCTCCTCCTCTTTTTTAAACACCAGTCTTTAGAATTTAAGCAACTCTGCTGTGACTATAAATTTACCAGACGCATACACTTGCACTGCTAAACAATCTTTATTTTCTACCATACAAAGATGACTTTTTCACTTTCTGGTAATTTGATGTCACAGATAAAGGTTTCTGTCACCTGATGGAGGAAGACAAATGCAGGCATCATCATTTGACCTGTATAATGTTCGACGTATTGTTTTAACCAAGTGGCAAAATCACAGTTAAGTCGATCCCTATTCTTTACATTGTGAAAGATCTGAGAACAGTAAATACATATTAAAAGGTATTGTATTTCATTTGCAGCTTATTAAACTGTATATACATTGGCATAATTTCATGCACACTTTATATTGTTTCTAAGTACAAAATTCAATAATAATTATTTAAATATATAATCCCAATATAGCATAGCTATCCATGTGCATTAATGAGCTTTTGACTGGATAACTGATTTTTTTTATACATTTATTTTATTTTTAGAATTTTGTGAGTATTTCATCTCTCTATTGCTATTTTTTAGCCTGTAACTCATATTTTTATGGGATAGCATCTTTAAATGTGCAAAAAAAACAAAAACAACAAATGCTAAAGTTTACTTTTAACCCCTACATAGGGACTTTTCATTGTTCTAATCCTATTGAATACTGTATAGAGAAAGGCAGTAGGGTATAGTCATGATCAGTTTGCAATAACACGACATGACCACAAGATGGCGTTTGAGTTCATCATTTGAACATCATCATCATCAACTCTTTGAGCACTTGAGAACCACTTGTGTTGCATACTAAATTAATCAACTTTATGCCTGTCTGGGTTCTCGGTCAAATAGAGGAGCTGCATGGCCTTATAAAGCTCAGATGGTTGTAATGAGTGCACTCAACCATATTTGCTGTTCATTCAAATGCCTTCACTTCATTTTTTCCTCATCACCAGATCAATTCAGTTTTTAGAGGTCACTGCAAGTCTTTTAATTCGGTGAAACAGCAGGTTCCTCGACTCTGAATTCCACATATAATGAGATACAATAGGGAGTTAGACATATTCATTCATGCGAATGTTATATATTTTTATAGTGCTCTCATTTCTATGAGAGACCTTTGAATGGCTGCAGAGGAATATTGGATGTAAATCTAATCTAATAACAGAATAATAATTTACACTGTATAATAAAAGCTGAAACAACCTTATATTGGCAATCATGAGTGATTCATAACTCCTGACTATATTCACTTACAGTCCTTTAATACAATTTTGCCGGTTGTTGGAGAGAGTCACAGAGGTTCACAGCAACAATTAGTTACAGTGCAACCAGATTTGGTATTGTGTCTGAAATCCATTATAAAGTTCATTTTAGTTACTAAATTCTTGGAAAAGGCTTTCAGACAGTTTCATATCGTTTGGTGTGTTTCTAATGGTAGATCAATTGCAAAATGTTGAGAATCTTGCTTCTCATTACACAGTGTCTAATACCCATCAGCACTCAGACCTGGCAAGACTGCCTGTGAAGAGGCAGACAGCAGTGAGTCAGGCAAACCAAGTCGGATGTTTCACAGCCTTTGAGTAATCTGTAGTGCGTGAGGGATGGCTCAGTAGAGACGGACATTGAGGCTGAGTAAAGTGAATATGCAGATAAAAGCATGTTAAAGGTCTTTAGCACCTCTTCATACAGGCTTCATCTGCTTACTGAGCCATCTCATAACTGAAAAAGCTCTGTATCTGTGTGTGGAGGTACATGTGAAGACCTTTTCTAGGCTTGTCAATAGAGCAGCTGTGTTGTTGTGAACAACCGTAACTTATTGAAGGGAAAGCAGCGGAAAGGACAGTGTTCTTGTCCTTGATGTGAGTGAAACTGAGCTGAGCGAATAAGAGCAGCAGAAAAAACAGACCTTTAAAACTGCAGCACAAAGAATAATTTCATGAGTTTCAACATTTGAGAAGGTAAGTTTCACCACATTTATGATTTTGTTGTTTTATTTTACTGTTGTGAAATGACAGAACCACATTATTGATTCCCACGTTATTTTATTTGCTTTATTTTAGATTGAACTCTTTATTAGCTGTGCTCACTTTTGTAACAGTGACACCGTCATTACCATTGCTGCTAAGATCTGAGGTATTTTTATTACAGGATAAACAATATGGCTGTTTTTATACAGAAACTAATCATTATCTTTTGATATTATTAAGATTCCCCAATCCCCAATGCATTTTTATGTTTTCTATCTACATGGTACACATTGCTAGAATGGTTTCAAATAGGTGAAAAGACATTATATACCAATTGCATTACTTCAACAACTTCACGAGATCCTCCTTAGACACATCACGTCATGGTATTCATTCAAGTGTTGAAGGTTTTCCTCACTTTTACTGTCAAATTCAGTTTTTTCTCTAATTGCAAAAAGCACAGCCTCTAATTGGGCAAAGCTCCATCATGCACTTAGGCTTCACTTTTATCACAAGCGCTGTATCTGACATGTTTCTGCACTGTTTCTGAGGACTTAATGGACTCTTGGAAACATTACAGATAATAGCAGGGTTGCAGAATAAATTAACAGTTACTTTATAAGCCACATATTCTTGTACATGCATTTAAATCATCTCCTGATTTGTAGTTCATTAATAGACCAATCAGACCAATCATGGCTCAGGGTATGTCACAGATAATGTGAATATGCATGGCATATACCATTAGGCTAATACACTGAACAGGGAGACTGGCGTACTGTGCCTTATGCTAATGTTTGAAGCTTTGTCTTTTATGAGTAACATGGCTTATGAGGAACATGAATAGGTTTATGGCTGTAAACCCACTGAGACGTGAGAGTAACCCGAAATACTTTTTAATATAATTTCCAAATGATAAAGCTTAATTTTTTATTGACAAACATTTATTTGTTTCACAGTAATCAAACCTTTGTGTGTACTAAAATGAGATGCTAGATATTATTTTCAAGTTAATTCTGTATGAAAGCCAACCATTTTAAACAAAATATGCTGCTGACCATTATGCTTATCAGATCTTATTATGAAATAATGTCATTTAGATTACTGTAAATAGCCTCTAAACCAATCTGCCAGGCCTAATCTGAAATATAATTGTGTAGTACATTACAGTGAAATGGATCAGAAGTAGTGGTGCTTATTCTTATTAAACCCGGAAAAAAACACATTTAAATCCGGAAGTATTAGCTTTATTTAGCAGGTTTCTCACAGCTTCATCCCAATCACTATTGTTAAAGAACTAGTGAATTATTATAATGTTCATATTTTACCAAATGCTATACTGAATATTTTTAATATTTCAACCTGATATACCTTTGAAGTTATATATATATTCAATATTCTGAATATTAATGTATTACAATAAACAGCCCTCCATGCTGGGAGTCTGGGAGATTTTTCAGCTTTAAGTCAGTAAAAGAATCTGAATGAAGGAAAAAAAAATCCTGGAATGAGAGAGATGTTTTGCTTCAGGCTTGAGCCCCATAGGTGCTTGTGTGTCAGTTTACCAACAAGCAGCCTGTCAGGCAGTGAGGTGAGACGCTGGAGTTCACCTGCCAATCAGTAGCATCTCAGCCACGCTCCTCTGGACATTAACTTGATGTGGGTTCTTCACTTCTGGTGGTGAATATGTCGTCTAGAATCTGTCTCATGGAGGGGAGAAGACAGAGACGAGCTGTCTTTGGCCCACGGATCCTCTTCTTAAATGGACCTGCAAGAAATAAACTGCCTTCAGGGTGACATAACTGAGTGTCCAAAACTCCTTCCCCGAAGCCTCTCTTTTTCACTTTTAGACAGAGAGACCTTTATTTCACCTTTCCCTGAATAACAGGTTTCACTTTCAGGATTTGAAAATATTATTATTATTATTTTTTGTTATTGTCAAATGAATATTTTTGATGTTTTTGATGATGAATCTTCATACTCTGAAAGCAATGGTGATAATTACATGTATGAATGTAAAATGTCCTTTTTTTTAGATGCTTTAAATAAACTAAATTTCTTATATAATATGTCTTGTTTCTTGGTTCTCCTTTCCAACATGCAGGACAACCATGCGTACAAAGGTAGTTTGAGTATAAAGGTATAAACATATCGCCACAAAACCAATTAAATCTTTTCACCACGCTTTAGGTTTCCAATATATCTTTGTTGGTAATGCATTCTGGCCTGTTTGCTCTAACAACTATAAGAATAGGTTGTTACCTCAACTTTTTTGTATGCATATAAGTTAAGCTTGTGCTATCCAGTCTTTATAAATGTCAGGAGTTTTTCCCTTTTGTTTACATTTTGTAAACAAAGCACACCTGTCCCTTATGTGTCTTTTGTTTTGTCTGTGTTTGGTTTTTGTTTGTGTTATTAATAAACCATGTTTTTTTTTAACTATCCTGCATTTGGGTCTGTTTTTAACCCCCGTTCCCTGACAATAAATGTTACACACAATTCCATCCTGTTATTTTCTGTGATATTTCTACATACAACATAGGCAACTTTGCACAGGAACAAACTCTGTCACTTTCTATGGCATCAGCTGATAATGACCTGTCACTGTCAGTTTAAATACTGTCATCATCCTTATAATGCTGACTACAGTCTGAGTATTATTCGCATTAATAACCCACGTTGCCTTTACATCTTTCACTTATAAATTTTTTTCAGATTGCACATCTCTTCCTATTCTGTGCAGTATTCTTTTATTTCTATTACCTATTAAATCTGCATTTGTGTGACATGGAGATACAAACCTAATTTCACTGCATTCTAGTCTGTTCCTGTTAGTTATTACATGGTAGATATTATAGGATCCTCTTGATTCATGAAAGAAAAATAAATACCCTGTAATGCTATTCCCAACTGCCAGGACTTAATTCTTTATGTTTATAAAGAATTAAACATACTTATTTACTATAAACGAACTCAGTATTTTACAAAACAACCTGTTTTATGCTTACTTTATTTGACTTGACTCTTTTTTTTAATGGGAACTCTTTAGGAATGATACTAAAATGATAAGCATCACATTTCTCCTAATAAACAGACTTGTATTGTTGTTAATGGTGACGTAATGGCTGAACCGCGCGCTCCCTAAGAACACGTTATAATAAAGCCAAACACCGACTCCGTGATGTGGGCGTGGTTTATACGCGGTGCGTCAATGTATTCGGTTTGGATTGACGCGCGCTGTGACTCCGCCCCACATGTGGGAGGTGGGGCTGAGAGTGGGAGGAGCCCGGCAGAGCAGAGCCCACGTGTGACGCGCGCATTCCCGGCTCAGTGCGATTCGCTTTAGCGGCGCTCCGGGGCTCCGTTCGCTGTGACTGCGCGCCTTTTAGTTTGTTGCCTGTTTTTAGTTGGGTTAGCGATGGAGGGAGACGGGAGCCAAGCCACGTCCGGGAGTCCGACCGATTCGCAACACGACCCAGGGTAAGAAGGCGCAATTTTATTGTAACAGCACTTGACTTCACTGTCATGTCATTGGGTGCGAGCGCGCTGGCTGCTGCTGGAGAAGCGGCGCAGGGGGACGGAAGCTTCCGGCTGCGCGCAGCTACACCTTTGTTTGGTTTGTATCGGAGCCTCTGGCCTGCCCCCTTCACCACACAGCTCAGTCAGGGCTCACAGCTCCTTTAGACACCCTACTGTCTGTTTCTAGCACAGTTTGTTAGCTCCACGTCAAAATGGCCGATGTGACATCTGGACTCACTTCTACTGTGTTTTCCTCTTCCAGTAAAATGTTTATCGGTGGCCTCAGCTGGCAAACTTCACCAGGTAAGAACATGGGCTTTGTGTTGTGTTGTGCTGTTTGGCATGTCGTGTTGTGTTGTGTTGTGTTGATGGATTACATGCAGTGCGCTGTACGGGACATGAAGCTCTTCATTTCGACTCATTTGAAGTCCTCTATTCGACCCCTACATGCTTTAGGGGGCGTTTAAACACACGCACAGACACACACACACAGACACACACACACACACACGCACACACACACACACACACACACACACACACACACACACACACACACACACACACACACACACACACTGCACTTGTCCAAGCGGTGATCGGGTGCTTACGTGTCTCCTCTTTCCCTTCTTCTCCTTGCAGACAGCCTTAGAGACTATTTTAGTAAATTTGGAGAAATCCGAGAATGTATGGTGATGAGGGATCCCACGACCAAGCGCTCCAGGTACATTCAGTGCGATGTGTGTGTGTTGATTTATTCTGTGTCTGGAATCGCAGGAACACAGAGCTACACTTTTCCAACCTCCGGGATCAGTGAATGCAGTGACATTGAGTTTTAAGAGCGCGCGCGCGCACACACGAATACACACACACACACACACACACGCACACGCACACGCACATACAGACTCTAGTTCTTATTTAGCGCCTCTGTATCCCCCTCTCTCTCTCTCTCTCTCTCTCTCTCTCTCTCTCTCTCTCTCTCTCTCTCTCTCTCTCACAGACTCAATCTCACACACACACACACACACACACACACACACACACACACACACACACACACACACACACACACATACACACACTAGCGTGTTTCTTCTGATTTGAACATAACTGCCAGTGTCATCAACTGCTCACATGTTGTGTAAAGGTTACCAAAAATCTTGTAAATGCACCTAAAAAACAAATGATTTTATGTACTTAATGTCAACAGGCCTACTTATTCATCTGTGTTCTGTGTATGTGTGTGTGTTTATTTTTTGCAGGGGATTTGGGTTTGTTACGTTTGCAGATGCGGCCAGTGTAGATAAAGTTTTAGGTCAACCTCACCACGAATTAGACTCAAAGACGGTATGTTTCCTTTTCCTTGTGCTATCTTTGTGAAATCTTTCCTGTCCTGTTTGATTCCACCATGACATTTCTGATTGTACCACACACACAAACACCCAGATGACAGGATGCTCTTGCTAATGAACTCTTTAACTCCATTACATTTGGCTCCTATCGTGAAAGGTCAATAAGAGCACAGAGTATATACTCTGTGCTTTTGTACTGAACACAACACACACTGCCAGAGATGTCCGAGGTTCATGTTTGACGTTTTGTGTATTTAATCAGTATTGCCATCTTGAAGCAGTGCCAATTCAAACTAAGCTGCACACAGACACTGATGTATGACTTGAGTGCTTGTTTTACACTTTAGACACACGTGAGCCGATCTCACACCGTACGTCACCGAGACACGGGTGCATATCTGTCACTTCGGGTTTAAGAGTTGTGAGGCTGTAAAGATGCATTTATGGCTTCACTGGATTAAATATGTTTCTTTGAAGGTGACCATGTGGTTAAGAGATTGTCTCGTTCATTTAATTACATATTAACAAAATAGGTTTATTTTATTTCAATGTCAGTTTATGTCTATACTCATTTTTATCCATGTCATTAATAAGACATGATTTTGTCAATGATTTTCCATTCACATTTTTTGCACACCTTAAAAATAAAGATTGACAATTTCCCCACAATCCGTAAAGATTTGTGTTTTTATGCTTAGTTATAACAATGTAATAAATAAGCCTTTTTAAATATCTGAAATTCAGTTTAGGGTTTTTTTTTTTATAGTTCTAATATATGAATTAGAATATAGTAAAAAATTGCTCAGGATGTTTACTAGATATGAGCAGCTTATTCATTTAAACCAGTACTATGTTTCTATTCGTTACACTGCAAGCTAGATTTACACACTTTCTCCTGCAAAGTGAAATTCTTAGGATCCCTGGATAGGATAGGTGTGCTATGAAAAGTTCATTGAATATGATGTTTTGCTGTTTCAGGTCCAGTAAATGTTTCCCGTTGCCATTTCAGCTGCTTTATTGTTTGGAGATTTGTCATTGAAAAACCAGTGGGAGTCAAGAATGAGTAAGCTTTGATTTTGAATAGCGAAGCTCTGGACAAACAGCCCAACATCATTTTCCTTACCAGTAAAAAAAACCTTGACATGAATTTGCTGAAGGAAAATTGAAGTGCAAAAGTACTTATGCAAAAATCAGCAAGGGATTATGATGCGGTTATTTCCCCAGGACTAGGTGTTAGTTGAACCTTAATTTCCAGTGCTTTCTGTAGGTCTTCTGTGTCTTTTTATTGACTTGACAGTTCATCACAGTAGTTTTAAACCATGCGTTTGAAATAAATACCGTGATCAGACAGTTCTCCAGGGAAGGGTTGTGTATTCGAATTAGGGTGTATATTATATAGCAAAAAGTTAAAAAATTAGACTCAGGGTAGTTATAGTCATTGTGTAAATTAAACTGTTGTGAGTATTAGAACACTGATTTTTCATTAATTCATTCAGTCATTCATTCATTTATTTTATTTATTTATTTATTTATTTGTTTGTTTGTTGTTTGTTTGTTTTTATTTATTTATACAAATTCCCTTTTTTATTTTTATTTATTTATTTTTTAAACTTTTAATTGAATTACAGTTTGAATTTAACCAGCTGCCATTTTCTGTGCACTAGAGCTGCTGTTTTTTTGTTTATATTCCTCTTACTATGTGAGGATTTAATTTACCAAAAAAAAAAAAAAATGACTCCGCTCTGTGTTTGAGTTGCTCGATTGAGGTTATGATGCTAAATTAGTCTTCTGCAGATTAACCTGTTCAATTTATTTCTCTCACAGAGACCAAGGTAGATTACTGTGGCTCATGTTGTTAATCTTATTTTACAGCAATCATGAGTATGTTCTATTAAAATGATAGCGATTATTAATGAATAATAATTGAGCATGGCGTGTGAGGAGAAGAAGAAAAGAGAAGAATATTGAGGATGGAAAGCTAGGAATGTGCAGCTGATCATATCACAGCCACACAATCAGTCATTAACACACAGCGGTGGGATATTTAAGGACACATGACTCAAATATCATGTATTATACCCAAACCCCATTTATTTTAAAAACCGGGCTGTTGTATCTCAAAATCCCATGTCTGTCCGATATTTCCGACAACAAATCTGGGTCTGCCGCATTACATAAGCGCTCTGTATAGACATATCCCTAGGATCCTGGCTGGAAAATAAAAAAAGGCAATGTTTTTGAATGAGTGGTGAAGAACAGAAGAAAAGCACTACAGTGAGCATTAGCAGCCATGTGTCCAGGATTGAGAGAGATTGAGATCACGAGGATGGCAGTGATGGTAGCTAAAGCAGGGATTACTGCGACACGGATCGTGATGTCATACCCTGAGCTAAGACACGGCTCAGTGGTTCAGTCTTGAAGTGTGTGACCTCATTCATAAAGGTGAAGCCAGGAGCTGAAAGGCCTGACTAATGCATGAGAAGAGAAAATAAAGACGGAAAAACTAAAGCTCAAAATACTCAAAATGGCGGTGCAGTTGAAAATCCTGACTCAATCTTTAATGTTTAATATTGATGTTTACAAAAATAATAATAAAAAAGCTTCATCAAGTACTTTTCACTATCTCGGTTTCTGTATCTCGTGTTTTCTTTTTATTTGGTTTCATTTATTTACTTTGACATTCTGTTCTGTTTTATTCAAATATTCTCCTGTTTTAAACAGTTCTGCTACACAATATTGCCTAATTAACTAAAATAAATTAGTTTTAAGCATTCTATTTTTCATTTTGTTAGCATATTTATCTTATTATATATGTATTTAATAGAAGTAATTTACTCCTTTTTGACTGTGTTGTGTTCCTTTGTGTCATGTTATTATTTATTTATTTATTTATTTATTTATTTATTTATTTATTTATTTTCCCCCACTCACCTCACTAGCACCGGCAATTTCTGAGATGCTGAATGTATGAGAATAGATATGAGGCGAGCAGCACGGCAAAATGTGTGACACACTTTAGTATTTCACATTTGATTAAAAAATGGTTACATAAGCTGCAGATGTAAAACCTGGAGTGAAAATTGCATTGTGTGTTGACAATTGGTTGCCGGCTGCGGTCCTCTCTAAAAGCAATCTGTTTTAGATTAAACACTTTTCTGGATGAATTAAAGTATAATAAAAACAGCCTAGCTTTTCCCCTGGAAAGAGTCTTTAAAAGGCAGTACATGTTACATTCTATTCAGACCAAATTCATTCAGCAGAGGACAATTCCTACCCCAGCATTGCAAAAAGAGCCATGTTTACTTCATCTTTCCTTTGCGCACGGTCATGTCTTCAATTTCTCACCTTTTTTATGAAGTGACAAAGTACTAAGACATGCTGCATATTGAAGTGCAATATTCCACTAATGGGTTTTTTTTCCCTCGAGTTGTTTTTTTTTCTTCCTGTGTTTTTCCTGTTCGACGGAAGACTCTGGCTACGGTGTGACCGTCCTTGCATGCGTGATCATCTGACATCATTTTAGTTAACGGGGCATTTCTGTGCCCTTATTTTTTCTGCAAAAATATTTCGGCTTCCTCATTTCCATGAATTTACGATGAAATCCATCTTTGCCTCCATGAATAAATTCTTGCAGAACACCATGAACCTTAACTGATGTCTATTTATGTACCAATTTGAATTTTCTTCAAGTTCTTCTACTATATACTCCACATAATTTAGTTTATCCTCCATAAACAAGGAAATGTTGCCTCCATTAGACCTCTGAAAAGAGTATTTGTTAATACACTGTCTATCTTGTCACATATACACTGACATATATGTGTGTGTGTAATACAGCTGAAGAACAAATTGAATTTACTTTGCTGTGTGTTTTTTTTTTAATATATATATATATATATAAAGTCTAGTTAATAACGATGCAGTGAAATATAACCGTCATTGAGAGTTGAGGGTTGCATCACTTTATGTTTCCATACTTGTGGATTTGAATAGGAAAACTTATAAGCTCTGTATGGTATGTGTATCACAGTGCATGCTAGGATTGATCAATTTTGTGTTTTATAAGCTTCCACGATTGATTCTTAAGAAGAGAAATGCCTCAAACCTCTGCTGGTCCATAGGCCTTTTATTCAGACAGTAACTGTGTAGGAAGGAGTCACCAATAATGATGATAATCCCTCTAGAGGGAACAAGGTTGTGGATGTATTGATCCAATGCCTCTTCTGATTCTTCAGCACTCACCAATACATGTCAGCCTTGTCCCCTGGATCCCACACTGCCGTGTCCATGAAGCTATTAATTTCTAAGATTTCTTTTGTTTAACATGTCATCTGATAACTGATGTTATTTGTATGTGCATATTGCTTGCTACTTGTTGTTAAAATACAGACAGGTCTGCTGTAACATGTACACATTGTATTATATAGTATATAATATATTATTGAATTTTCTTGCACATTGCATATGTTACTTATAATATTTTCTGTCTTTGTTTTATTAGATCGACCCTAAAGTTGCCTTCCCGAGACGTGCTCAACCCAAGGTAAGAGGATATTCTTTGTAACTGAACAAAAATAAAAAGAGATCTTAGTCATCTGCTGATCATCTGTAAAAGATGTCGAAATTGGTGTGTGCTCAGTAATTGGCAAAAAACAACAACCCCCAATTAAATAAATAAATAAAACCCCCAAATGTTTATGTCTTTTGGGGTTAGAGCACAGTTAGATTTCAACATAGATACCACCGAGGTTAATGACGAGCAATTTGACCTCAGAGTGCCTCGACAGTAAAGGCTCTGTCCAGGAGAGTAAATGGAATAATCACCTTCCCTCATGACCCTAAAGTTTACAGAAATGTCTGAAATGCTGTGGTCCTTATTTAAAATGGAGATGATTAGAAGAGCTGTAATTTTTATGACCTAGATAAGGTGAGCGCTGCCACTGGCATTGACAATTTATATTGTTTGGCTGCCTTTGCTGGCTTTATTATACTGGCAGGGACAATTTTCTTCGGATGCAGACATGTTAGCCATGTGCATTGTGCCCCACTTTACCGCTTGATGAGCATTCGTGCCATGGCCTTTATACCTGAATTGCTTCTTCCTGGTTGTGCCTTGAGCCTTTTGAGAGCAGTTCCTGTCCCTGCTCTGAGAGCAGTTTCAGGTTTTTTTAGACTGTGTTTGGTGTGAGGTTTTAGTGAGACAGACTGGTTGTTGATCAGCGTATGGAAGGCAGCATCTTTCCAAACTGGGCAGGAGGCGCCGAGGAGAGAGAGCTTGCTAGGTGGCAGGTGTCCATAGCACACTTGGCTGGCTAATTGAAATAAAGAACTTTTTCCATTCTGTTCAAAGTGGGGGAACCAGTGGAGGGGAAATGACGCACTGTTTCTTTTGCTCCCATGCCAGCGAGGCTGGTCCAAACGCAGACCGCAGGCCCCCAGGCCGAATGCTGCTTCTTGGCTTAGAGTGGGTTTAGGATGAATGGGGTACTAAAGCGCCAGGTTCCAGCAGCTCTTCTACTTCATACGTGTATCTCTTCTATTCCTTGTGCTCAGGAAATCTAGTAAATGATAAATTCCAGGCAAATACATTAACACCCTCTCATCCAATCATGAGAGGGGATTCAGGAGCCTGGACAACTGGCTAAGAGCATGTAGGATGCGAATACATTACCGCATTCTCCTCCAGTCCAATGGCATGAAGGGTGTAAGCATGTGCAAATAAACAAGTGCAGCGAAATAGAAAAGCTCTAAATAGCCACACTGTTTTGTCTATCTAGTGCTGGCCTGCTTTTTATTTCCCAAATAAAAGCATGAACACTGACTGTGCCTTTAGCTCCATTTAAATGACACCGGGTTTACACAGGTAGCCTTGAAACTTTTTTCTTTATACAGTATGTGCTCGAGTGACACGATTGCTGCATCATCTGGGCTAGTGGTTAAATAAACACGAGAAACTCACCTGGCTGGTTTTAATTTCTATCCATCAATGTAAAGGTACAAAGTTTTTGTGGCATATTTTTTTTTATCACAGAGCAAGCATGCAAATATTATTATTTTTTGAACGGTTGAGTACTGGCTGAAAAGGGCTTTTGTTTTTGCCATCGCCGTTTTTAACAGCGTGTAATGCAGACGTTACTGGAGCTGGCTTTTGCTGCTTTTGTTATTGCTATTTTTATGTTTTTGTCTTTCACACCACATTTGCATAACACGTCTTTGCATGTCCTGACAAGATTTTAATTGATATTCGGAGTGATATTGGGCAGACGAAGATCTGATATTCCCTCAGAGAAAACTGTCATTACCCCGAAGCTATGTATTCTTTTTAATTAAGCTATCATGCTGTTATAACAAGCCTGTAGGTGGAATCAATCCAGGTCGATCACATTTTTCATCGCTTCAGTTCTTTTTAAGCTCGGCTCTTTCCTTTTATCTTTTTTTGTGAAAGCGTCTCTATTGTCTAGTCCCCTTTGTGTCTGATCATTACGGTGTGGACAGGGCAAAAACTATATTTTGTGCTTCTTAAAGCTTTTTCTATTGCATGTACTGGAAAGTCTGTAATCTCTTAATCATGTTACAGGGTAAGTGTGTAGTCCAGTTATGGGCTGATAGAAAGCTAGTATGCTAGCTGAGAAAGCTGAAGTTTTGTCCTCGCTGGAATTTGGGCCTCTGTTTTCTCCGGACCGCAGGAGATCTTGCCCTTTTCACCCCTCCTTTGTGCTTGTTCTTAGCACTTCTGGCTCCCAGCCATTGCTTTTGCAGCCTTTAAAAGATTATTGTGTCATTTTGCTGACACCAGTTCCAAACACTGTTAGACACTGTGTAATGAGTTTGCGATTGAAAGCTCCAAGCAGCCACCCTCTGTTTCACCGACTTTATTTCACCAGCGAATCCACGCCACTGGCAATAATCAACCTAATGAGTGACGTTCTCTTCAAAAATGCAATCTGCAATTGAAGTGCATGAAGGGAGAATGGAATGGGGGAAAAAAATACAGGAAGTCGGCACAGATCATGATAGGATCCTTCAGTTTCAGAAGCAGCACAACAGACAACAAGCCTGAGTGGAGAGACGTCCTGGCATTTACCACCACCAGAGCTGTCAAAACAATGCCTGCACTTGTTCTGCTCCCTGAGCTACATCCTCAGCTCCGAGACATCAGCCTGGTTTGGGATTTGCCACGGGAGGTGGGAATTGAGTTTACTCCTGCTGTGGTGTCATTTCTTTTCCCTCCCCAATTTTATTTTTTCCCATCCCACGCATGTGTCCGCCGTGCTGTTTTTTCTAATCCTCCGCCTCACTCCCTGCCTTGTGTACGTTTTAAGTAAAAAATATTTTGCACCTCCTATGATAGAAAGCAGCAGACGTTGCTCAGGGAGTGGCTTGCTGATGAGCAGGAAAACTGCAGGTTGAGTTTTTAATGAAGTCCATGAGACACCACTGTGAAGTAGTAGGACCCAGGCTCTTGAGGAAATGAGGCAGCTTGTAGAACCCCCCCTCAACCCAACAGCCCCATTCCCAAACGGCCCTCTGCTGCCATCCAATGCCAATTAAGATCTACGCGCAGGCATGACTCAGTTCCTCTCTGGCGTCACCGCTGCACGCTGCTTTCATTTTGCCCCTCGTGCTGACAGCTTGGCAATGTAGCTATTTTCTCCTCTTTGCTAGCTGGAAATTTTCAGCATGTGTTTCTCTGCTGTTTGAGAAAAGCAGATTTGATAAAAGGGCCTTCGCTTAATCCGTCGCACATCTTTGATGTCTGTGAAGCTTGGTTTAAATATCGTGTAGAACCTGAGTTGCTCAGGGATGAGAGATTTGCAGCAGGGTGCGACGAATGTGTTCATCCATGATAACAAGACAGATCTGTCTCTTTGGTGCTTCTGTTGTCTTAGCAAGCCAAATTACTCAAGCAGTAAAATAGAAGACAGAGGAAATCAAACCCTACGTCTTTTCGGATTAGTTAAGCAACAAATGGCAACACAAAAATGACCATCTCGGATCTAGAGTTAGGTGAGACAGCATAATGCTGTGCTCCAACGGCTGATGTCTCTTTTTTTTCCCCTTTTGTTTTTGAGGCATCTTTTGTCTCGCTGCTTGTTTTGTCAGGGAGCACAGATGATGTGTTCACACTGGCAGCAGAAGCTATAGAGTAAAATTCGTGGCCGTTCTTGCTAACCCAGCGCTAACTATCATTGAGTGACACTAATGAGGGGAACAGGCATGCAGAAGAGCGAGAAAACGAGGTGCTCTCAACATGGCCATTGACAAAACTCCATTTAGGTTCCAACACTCAGTGATCTTTTTCAACACCCCCCCCCCCACCCCCCCCCCCTCCTCAGTTTTCCAGCTCCACCACCTTCTCCTGTTTCTTTTCAAACACACTCAATTACTGTATTTCTTAGGATGTGGCTTCTTGCGTGTTTGTTTTTGTTTTGATCAGCAGAAGCACAGGGATCTAATGGAGGCCTGCTGATAGTGTGGCAACATGTCTAAGGCAGAGCCAAAACAGCCCTGGCTGTGAGAAAGAGAGAGGTGAAAATTAATCCAACATGTAAAGGTGCTGTATATCGAGTCCTAACTGCACCGAGGTCTTCTGATAAGAATGTGCACTGAGACGTGCTGTTCCTCCGTAACCCTCACTTCAATCTTGTTGGAAGGTCAGGAAGAAAAATCAATGCTGTTTGGTGTTCCAGGATTCGTTACAGTTGTTGGCTGCACATCAACTAGACATTGTTGCTTTGAGGTCTCCATTTTCCTCTGAAGTAGATGAGCTAAAAAGGTTTCTTTGTGTAAAATTCAGTGTTGCAGGTTGGTGCTGTACCACATCCAAAAAGACAAAAAAAGGAGTGTGTGGAGCCCTGACACGCACTGAGCCATTAGCCCAGCGATCAAGCAAAAGGAAAACACTAACACTGTTGTTGTGCCTCTTGACATGTTCCTTTTTCGCCTAAAAACAATAATCTTAGTCCCTTTTGTGTATTTGTTTAGCTGTGAGCGTGTACAAAATTGATTAGGACTGCACATTGCATATAAAACAGATTGTCAACATTATCCTAGCAATTTTATTCTACATGAAATCAATATGCATTTCAAACCGCTCATTATGCGCACAAACATTTTTGCTTAATAAATGACCTGTTTGGCCAACCTTTTGTGCTGCATCATCATGATCGTGAAAGCATTATTTGTTCATGGTTCAGACGTTCGGCCGGCCCTCGAGTGCTCCAAACACGTCAGCAGCTCAGACAAGTTATTACACAGTGACAAACTCGGTTTGGAGCATCTGGGAGCTTTCACTTAGGGTTTCTCCCAGAGCTGAAGGCTGCCAAGTGTGTTGCAGTTCCCTGTAGGAGCAGACAGGCCTCCATATCCACCCCTGCAGGTGCTGCAGCACTGAGACGCTCTTTAAAGTTGCTGTAAGCTGCCATGTCTCACACACATTCAAGTAGTGCTGGGGTTCTCCACCCACTCCCTCACTCACTCCCTCTCTCTCTCTCTCTCTTTCTCATTCCCTCCCTCTCTTTCTCTCTCTCTATCCCCCTCTCTTGCCCCCCTCTCATTTCTGTTATCGTCCAACTTATCTATCTCAGTCTACCTTTCTTTCTCTCACCATTAGCACTTGTTCCCTTCAGGTTCTCTAGTTAGATATTAATACACGTTCATATAATTTTGAAATCTTCACCAACAAAAATCACCATATTTTATTGTTTTGTAGCTTTGCTCACACACACTGATCACATCTGCTTGGTGCATTCTGGTGTTTTTGCCTTTTCATATAGTGTTTTATTGCATCTGGTTGTTACATTTGGTTTGCATCTGCCTTTAAAAATGATCTCATCTTTGCTGATTAGTTGTTTTCACTCTTGGACCCTGTATTTTAATTAAGTATATTTTTTATTATACACTATTACATGTTTATGACTCATGATTTCAAATAAATGCCGGTTTGTTTTATAATTGTTAAATCGTTGTGCTAATAATGTGAGTGATAGCACAGTATCTTGAAATCATGAATGAATGGAATAGATTTGTTTAAAAGTGTTTATTTTCAGAAAATTCTCCATATTAACCTACATCATTTTTACTACAGAATAAGCGAAATTAGTAATAAAGCTGAAATAAAAGACCACTGGATTAATAATGTTCCAGTAAATTATTGAGTGAGTACAGCAGAGTTTGTGGAAAGAGAACATCATTTTTGTGTTTCTTTAAAGTGATACCTTGATAAAGCTCCATGAATGGATTTTGCTCCTAAATTGGCTGAATAATTGAGGAATATAATTGCAAAATCACAATCACCTAAAAGAATCAGGATTATAATGTTAGCCACTTATTCTTACCCCAATTTTTAAATAAAGTGTTTCATTTTTTACAAATTTGTATTGTACTGCAAACCTGCACTGATCTGCAGCTGTACTATTTTCAAATATCAGTAAAATATTATTCCGTTTATTCCGTTTTTCTGCTCTGCTGTGACAGTATATGGATATAGTACTCATGAACATATTGCACAGAACATTTTCACGAGTGCTGACAGTGTTGACTTGTCAGATGTGGCATCCTGTTCCCTGCTTCTCTCTTTGTAATGTGGTGTGTGTGTGTGTGTGTGTGTGTGTGTGTGTGTGTGTGTGTGTGTGTGTGTGTGTGTGTGTGTAAGGTGTGTTTGTGTGTAAGGTGTGCAGTGTGTAGTGAAGTAACTGTCTGTGTGGCAGAAGATGGACTAAGTGTGTGTGTGTGTGTGTGTGTGTGTGTGTGTGTGTGAGAGAGAGAGAGAGAGAGAGAGAGAGAGAGAGAGAGAGAGTATGTCCTTGTTTAGTAGTTGTCCTTCTCTCCACTGCATCAGCAGACCTTTTCCTCATACACTGCATATACCCTTCTCTTCCTTTCTTCCTCTGGAGCTCTTTTTACTTTCTCTTCACCCACATGCTTTGTCCCGGGTGACAGACAGAGATGGTACAAATATTTCGTCTGTCTGCAGTGCATGCACCATGTTTGAAATTTCATTGGCTGAGAGTGTGACCCGTGATGGACAGACAGCGCCTAGTTGGAAACGCCTCCTTCACTCAGTTTCCCCCCACCCTCTCCGGCTTTGCTGGAGCCTCAGCTTCTGCATGATAAATCTGATGCTAAATTTAGAGGTCGTTTTTCTTGTGCAGAGAAAGAGAGAGATTACTGACAGGGAGAGACAGACGTGTGTGTGTGTGTGTGTGTGTGTGTGTGTGTGTGTGTGTGTGTGTGTGTGTGTGTGTGTGTGTGTGTGTGTTTGAAAGAGTGTCAAGCTTTCTTTTTAAGCCGTCCTCTATCACAGGGAAGTACTTTCGATCTTCATTGCTTAAAGCTTTTTCATTTACCCTTGATTTGCTTTATATGCAATGTTTGTAGTCTGCTTAATATGATACTCAGTCAGGAGCTGAATGAAACTCCCCTTCTTAAACCCCCATTCACCACTTTGCTCGTAACTGTTTGTTTGAAATGCTTTAGTTTGTCAACAGTGGCTGCACGGTTATGTAACGGTGAGCTTGCAGATCTTCCTCTGGCAGCACCTCATGCACCAGTGCAATCACTACCTCAGTATCTGTTTCATTCGCTTCACTCCACAGTCCCTGTGAAACCACTTACCTTCATTTCCTAGCCTGCCACCTTAATGCTGGAAATAACAGCACACAAACTGGATTTGCAAACAAAAGAGCTCCCAGTTCTCTCTCTCTCCCTCTCTCTCTCTCTCTCTCTCTCTCTCTCTCTCTCTCTCTCTCTCTCTCTCTCTCTCTCTCTCTCTCTCTTCTGTATGGAGACTTGTGCGAAGGTGTGAATGTGTTCAGTGTTGTGCACATGCTTGTGTGTGAATGTGGGTAGTTGTGAAGAGATTAAAGCATTGCAGGCCCAATAGGAGTGTGTGTAAGGCTAAGTGTAAGTGATGGGAGGTGGCCAGGAGTGATCACAGTGCTGATCCAGCTGAACCAACAGGAAGGACAGTGCTTATGAAAGAGCTGTAAACTGACCTGCTTTACCTTCTCTCCCTGTGCAGCGAACACTGCCAAAGCAAAACAAACTCCTATTTTTAAGGGATTTGGCCTCCATTAATCGCCCTGAAGTACATGGGCAGGGTCACAGGTGTTTCAGTAGTATTGTTCTCTCACATTTTGTCATGTAGCAACTATTCGGCGATTGTATGTCAGCCATATGGCTTACACCCGATTAGCAGCAAATTCCTGCCAGTCTGAGCCAATAGGAATGAATGAAAAGCTTATTATTGCAAAACAGCAGCACATGGTCCAAGGTCTTGACTGACAGAATATCATCTTTGCCCATTGTTTATGGTTTGGAACCAGATGTTTCTGCAACTCATTTAGCTAGCTAGGACAGATAATACACGGCACTCAGCGTGCTGTCTAACTACAATAATAATTCTGTTAATTAAGCATAAAACCCTCATAATTGAGCTTTGAAAAAAAACAGCCAAGGTTGTAAAAAACTATCCAGTCTATACAATGTAAGCAATATAGCTTTTACACATATTTATTACGGGCAGGATTCAGTTGTTCACAGGGACAGGGAATGTGGGCTGATCTAAAAAAGAAAGTGTCTCATGTGGTGTGTGCACTGTAACAGTTACAAACCACTTGTGGTGTATTCAGATCTGACATGACTTTGTGTTAAATCACACCAGCTATCTAGCTACGAGAATTATATTTCTGTCAACATTCACATGCTGATGTTGGCATAGTAGTACTTAGATCTGCTTCACAGCTCAAGGCTCACCAGGTCGGTCCTCGGCTCTGGTTACTGCCTCCGTACTGTCTGTTCAGAGTTTTGCATGTTCTCCCAAATCTGCTTGGGATCCCACTGGGTTTTCTGGTTTCCTCCCACATTTCAAAAGCATTCTAGCGGGTGATTTATTGACACGAAATTTCCACAAGTGCTAGTATGTACCTGTATGGCGTTTTGTAACGGTCTTGTTTCCCATTAGTTGGTCATTCTTTCAGCCAATACTCCCAAGACTCTGGATTCACCTGGGTCTAACTTATGTAGCAACGAATTTAACTTTAGCAAAGTGGATTGTTGCTTTAATTCTGCTAGTTGATGTGTCACATTACATTTAGAACTTTATCAATTTAAGCTGCGTCATCTGTTGCTATGGTTACAATATGCAAGTCTCGAGAACTTCTTATTATTCTTATTAAAATGCTTTCTACATAGTGATTTTTCTACTTTGCCACTGTTTAATTTATTAGCTATCTAGCCATCTAGTACAACGTGAGGCTGAAAGTGAAATTGATTGATTAAAGCAAGCAGGTGGTTTCCTTCTTCAAATTGATAAGTGAAACACTGAAGTAATTGGCTTGTTCCACTTAGGTTAGTGTTCATTTGCATGTTGCCTGCTAATAAGCACCAGTGAAAATTCAGTTTATAATATTTGATATGACAGAAGAGAACTTAGAGCTTAAAGACTTAAACAAACATAAATGCAAAGCAACCAAATCAGCTTAGAGGGTCTTTCCACATGCACGGAATACTCGCAATATACCACTTGATCAGGCTCTAAAATGAATATTTAGTGATATTATAAATTTATGGAAATATTTGGGTCTATGTTGTGCCACAGTTTATCGAACGCAGTGTTCGTCTCGGTGGTTTTGCAACTGTCCTGCACTGAACTTCAGCATGAAGGTTCTCAGTGCTGGACCTCTCACTGGTTTGCAATTTTAATTCTGGCTCCGTTTGCTCTCAGGATTGCTGCCACTGCGATATAGATGAACCTCTCTCAACTCAAGTCACTCTCAAGTCTCTGTCTTTCTCCTGAGACAATTATTTTTTAATCTGGATATGAAGGAAGAAACCGACTGTAAGACTTTAATACTTTAATACATTTATAAAGGTTTTTTTTTTTGCACCAGTGGTATGGCACACTATTGTTTCTAATGAATAGTAACATCTCTCTGTACCCTAACTGAGTATAGTAAAAGGTAACAAATGAATGGAAATATGCTTAGTGAATGGATTGATGGGAATAAAAATTATATAAATATATGGCCTTGGACATATGGCCTTTAGAGTCACCAGATCTCACCCCATAGAAACACCAGTCTGAGGTTTTTTGCGTGACGGGTAAGATTGTGCTCTCTTCCTCCATCATAAAAACATCTACTGAGAGAATATCATTTAAAGGAATGGGGTTTTAAATTCTGCAGTACAGTTTCTGAGAATTTGTAGAGTCTACAGTAGGGAAGATTGAAGATTGGCCCAACTTCCACTTTAGTTAGTTTTTTTTTCATTTGTCACCATTGTGTATCTATGTCTGTTACTCATAATAATCTCATGATTAATAGCTCACTTTGAAGTAGGAAGGTTTTCTGGGGTTTGTGGGATGGTGATGTCAGTTGGTTCATAATGGTAAGCATAACATTAATATCCCCAACAGTAGCAACATCAGATGAGCTCAATATCTGAATATTTTACTCAGAATTTGACATCATGACATCCAAGCAAATTCCAAAGCTGGGGTTTTCACAGAATTGACATATTATTGAAGATTGCTGTGGTGGTAGAAAGCTTTAAGCGTATTGTTTTTTAAGGATCTGCACTAGTTCTAGCTCCACAACTGCTCCACAGTTTGGTACTTTTGGTACCTAGGTAAGAAAGTAAGTACACTGAGTATGGTTTCTGTATAGGCTCAAAAACAGTGTAGTAAAACAAATAAGAGCAAAATGTGACATTAGGGATTAGTCAGCATACCATGCCATATATATATATATATATATATATATATATATATATATATATATATATATATATATATATATATATATATATATATATATATAGGAAAAGCTATAGAAGTGACTTCTGGATATCTTACCTACCTGCTCATGGTATCTGGCAGTTAGACCGGATCTCTTCCATCCCAAGCCCTGGATCTGTTACACTGATTAACCAGTGCGCTGGATTCAACCATGAGTTCCGCTTCCAGTTCATGATAACCAGCAGAATGATTGCCAATCCATTATGAATGAAAGGGTTCCACCTAACACACTGGGCTGTCCGTCTCAACATCAAATTTTAATTATCAATCATGAGGAGGTGTGAGTGTGCATAGCAGGGTTCTAATGAAGCTGTAGGATGCAAAGGGTACAGTGAGGGCTCAAAGCAATGTGCGTGACCTTGTGTTCCTCACTTCAGTTGGAGACCCTGCTCTGTTTGACCTCGTCTGTGACTCTAAAGGAACCCGGTCAGCGGGAACTCAGCACTCAAAGACTATTAAATCATGAGGATTTTTTAAAAAGCATTTTGCAGATTTAAGCTGGCAGTGTAGTTTTTCATTGGATGTGTGTGTTGTGCAGCCATCTTTTCCTCTCTCTTTTTAAAGCCTGTAAGCCTTATGATGTCTGTTTAGCTTGATCTGACCAAAGCACTTATTTAAGTTCTTCAGGAGCAGCCCTAACGCAGAGGGCTTTTTACTGAAATGGGAAAGACATACCCCACATCTACTGAGAGAACAATATAAGTTAGAAATTCAGCAGCAGAGTGTTGGGATTGGAAAGGACATGGATTGAGGACTTCCCTGACAGCACCATATACTCCGAGGTATACAGTGTTATAATCCCTGTAGGTCATAGTTAGTGGTCACATGACCCCAGTTGCTAAGTTACTAAACTCGCAGGTACAGCACTACTCCCAGGGTGGAATAAACTCGGGGGAACATCTATATGTGGAGTGCAGCTAATATTTGTAACAACCCAGGATCTGTTTTAACCCTATTCGTTTTCAGTGATCATCTGGTCCTCACTGAGGGTTTCAGCATTTACAAATCATATTAAAGCGCAGATTGAATACATATTGACTTTTTGGCAGAGGCTTAGATGACACCTTAAATAACACCATCATTAAGGGAATCGCATCATGATGTTAAAGTGACCATTTGGAAAGCTAGCATTGCAGCGATGGAACACTTTTCCAGAGAAGTTGTGCTGTTCAGACGGCAGTTGATGGTCAGCGCACGGTGTATAATGGGAAGGTTATGAGGATAAATGTCTTACGGAGTGCGAGATAGTGGATGGGAATGCAGATATAATGTTCCCGCTGACTACATTGCTCAGATGTAAATGTCTATTTGATAGCAGCAATTTATCCCTTCCACAGACATGACTGTGGCCTTCAGGGAAGATTGATCTGGGACTAATAGTTGTGGGTTAGGTTAAAGCATGCTTTGCTCTTCTTCATTATCATTGTATGTTAAGGGACAAATGTAGCTTGATAAATGGCTGAATCAGAAAACTACTTAAATGACCTGGACTTAATACCTATTACACTGTGCTGTTTTAAATAGTTCATCATAGAGATGCAGAGTTGGGTGTAAAAAACAAGGGTTATACATTGCTCACTGAACTTCAGAGGGTTCATCAGAGACGGTTGTGATGATTCTGATGTTTGTGCCCACTCCTGAGTCCCGTGCTCCCACAGCGAGCATCCGAGGTCTGCAGGCCACTCAGGGAGAGCTTGTTTGTTGATTGGTGACTGTAGTGCAGCGCTTGTTTCCACAGCTGCCTCAGTGGAGGTTTTGATGTTTCTTGAGCTGACCTTGGGGAGTCGAGGCTTTCTGTACACGCTTCTAACATGGACCCAGCCGGTCTCGGCATAGCCCGCTGTTTCCAGCTTGCGTTAGTTAAAAGACACGACTTTTGTAACAGAAATGTATAAGCCTATGCCACAGGGAAGCTTTAGTATGCAGTTAGTCTTTTGAAATGTTGCAGCATGTATTCTAGTTTAGAGTCCTTTACTCTTTTGAAGAAGGCAAACAAATAAATAAGGCATTGTATTCATACAAAAATTCAGAACTAACCGGTGGAGAAAAACAGTTGTGATTGTTAGAAAAGGAATATAATGTTTAGTGAGGTATGCTGTTATAGGAAATGTGGTGCAATGAGGTGATGTGATGTGTCCTGATACAAAACGATTATATTACAGCACATTCATCAATTCTGTAGTTAGTAGTTTTATGTGGAGTGTCCGATATATAGGTCTCTATGACTTAGCTGTTATTAGAGGAATGATAATGTATTAGAATGAAAACGTTAATATAACAGTGTGATATTCAAGCTGCTTGCATTACACGGAGAAAGATTTACATGACATATCTGAGAATTCAACATCACTCTGGTGTATACTGTATACAGTACATATGAATAATACTAAATGGTGAGGAAAACAACATTGAACAATGTGCAACCTCTCAGGTCTTTCTAGGCCAATATGTACAATATGTAAACCACAAAATAGAAAAAAATAATCTTCTTGACTATACATATTTAAAACATGCATATGCATTCTCCTATTAAATTAAATCCCTCCTCTTCCTTTTCTTTCTGCACAGCTTTCAGTGTGGTTTTGTTGTGTTTTCTCAGCTCTCATAGCCGCCAGCCCCCCCCCGAATCCCCCCCACCCCCAATCCATACCTCAGTTGCCCTACGCTGCTCTTTCTCGTCTTACTAAATTCCAGCTCCAAACACTCAGGTGTGAAGATGATGTTCTGACTATCAGACGCTTGAGTTCAGTCGAACCTGTTCTTACGAGTCATCTGAGAACACGGCGAGAGATCACAGTCCTGCTCAGAGGAGAAGGCGTGAAGAGAAAGTTTACTGGGGAAAGAAAAAAAAGCGCCACACAGGGAAAAAGACAGGCACCTAGCCTTGAACTTTTGATTGGCACCATTGACTCGCTTTGAGTCGTGTTGACGACGTGAATTCATATCCATGAAAGATATGGAAGTGTTGATGTTGTTTGTGAGCGCACTGTGCAGAGAGACAGCTGGCCTCAGTGTTACACTCTGAGTAACACAGCAAAGATTAATAGCTCGCAATAGACAGTAAATGAAAGTTGATTTATTGCTCATTATATACACTGCTGTGCAGATCATAGAATTACATACTGGGGTTTTAATACCGCTATGTCTATCAAAAGAGGCAGTTGATGAATATTGGAGCAGAAATTATACAAAGTAATTAACGGTGAAAGACCACAGCTTTATAAATGATCTTGCCATTAATTTGGCCCGCCTGTGGTTATAAAGCGGCATGGGCTGTTGGCAGCTAGGGGGCAGAAGGGAAAGATTATTGAAGAGTGATAAACTAACTAAGAGTACAATATACTGTAGCTGTGGTGGTTGATGTGGCCTGTCAGTAGTTTAGCAGTATATGGCTATTTCAAGAAGCTTGAGAATGAGTTGTAATCTATGACTAAGCACCTTAGAAAATATCACTGCAATGTGTTATCTTTATGGTTCAGGGCTTTTTTTTTGGCAAGTATTACATTATCTTTATAGCCTTTGTGGAAGTGCAGTGTAGATACGCTATACTGTCATCACACCCATATTTGGCCATGAAACTAAACAGGGCCCAAACCTGTACCAGCATGACTATGCCCCCAGTGCATAAAGGTTTCAAGGTCCTTTAAAACTTGGTGTGCCAAGGTTGGAGTGGAAGAACTCAAGTGGACAGCACAGAGCTGTGACCTCAAACACACTGAACACTTTTGGGATAAATTTGAAAGCCAACTGTGCACCAAGCCTTCTCACATCTCATCAGTGCCCAAACTTACTAATGCATTCACTAATGTCCTCACAGCTACACTCCACAATCTAGTGGAAAGCTTTCCCAGAAGTAGATTATTATACTTTAACAGTACTGAATGGTTTTAGATTGGGCACATGTGGCTTCGATAGTCAGGTGTCACACATACAGTACGTTTGGTAATATAGTGTATAGTACCAAATAAAGAGTGGCTTAGTTATCACCAGATAAAATACTCAGATCCTACCCCCCAGCTCGTGTCCACTACTTGGCCTCTTAAGCAAGGCTCTTGAACTTTAACTGCTCGCGTGTATAAATGAGATAAATGTAAGTTGCTCTGGTTAAGGGCATCCTCCAAATTCTGTCAATGTTCCAGGCTTGGTGTTATGGTGCGGTACACATCGAATTAGTAAAATGACGTGTCAGTTTGAAACATTACTATATAAACAAGGGTGCTGGCAAATAATTGCCTTATAGTCTGTGATTAGTCTGGTTTCAGCTCATTCAGGCTAATGATGATTCCAAAGCTAAGACTAAATACACAAGAGTGCATTTTGGGTCCATGTCACTTTCAGTGTTTGCATTAATAATGCTGGTATGACTGCTTCAAATATTTACATGGTATCAAGCATTTTGGGTGTATTCATCATTTTCTAAAACTCTTTTATTTTGTCATTCTGGAATAAAATGCTCTGCATCCTGAATACACTGTGTACTGCTTACGCCACGCTCCTGAGATCAAGACTGTGAGAAACCAGCTCGCCATCCAACTCCCACAGTAACCTGCATGATTCTATTAAACCACATCATTAGATCCTTTCGGTCAATTACAACCAGAATATGTGTGCTGGATAGACCGCAAATCGACAGATATCGTTTCAGTGTCTTGGAAGTTATATAGATCTGATAGTGGGAATTATTGAAATTCTATGTACTCTTCTTTTTTTAATCCATTTCCTTCCTCATCAGGATTCTTGCAATCAGAACAGGAAATATTGGATTTGTTTACTTGTTCACTGATCAGAGCTCGATTAATAGGAAAGTCTAATGAGTAATACTCTAAAGAGCATCCATCTCTTTAGTAATAGCAGAATCATCTATGGTCAAGATAAAAATGAATTAATGATACTAACATATATTGTGACAAGCCTGGATTAAACCTGGATTTTCTGTTACAAATACAGACTATTAAGATACAGAAGTCTAGTCTACATCACAGGGATAAAGATGACATGAAGGTGATTTATTCTTTTGTCTATGTGCAGAACAGAGCCGGTGATGAGTGTTATACAAATACTTTATTATTCACTTATTTAAATTCAAGTCTAGAGACATATTGTGGAGACTTACTGAGTTTTCATTTATTAGCAAACTAATTATTAACTAATTATATCAGAAGAAGTGTTATTAATTTATAGAACATATTCATTACTTCACTTAAGAGCTTATTATGTGTATTAAATGCCTGTTATGTAAAAGCTGCAAGAAAGTAAAGCTAAAAAACCCTGTGCTTGACATCGCATTGTCATTCTCTCTCAGTTCCTTGATGCTTTTATTCACAGACCAACATTACAGGCAGTAGCACCTTGTGCAAGCTGCTCACACATTTCCTCCATGTTAGCTTTATATGGAGATCCATGTGTGACCACAGAGCAAAAGAATGGGCAGGTGATGCACTTGAAGCACTGTGCTGTTTTCACACACAGAAATAAGTGATGAGAGCAAAGCTCAAGGCATCCTACAACCTTCTAGTGTGGAATCTATCAGGTTCGCTTTTTTTCCACTAGCTCTAGGGATTAATGAAATCTAGGTTTTTCACGTTTTGGCCCAGCAGCAGGACTCTAAATCCCTCATTGTGAGTGCAGGCCTGGTCTCTCTGGTTCCAGCAGACTGGGAGAGGGAGTGTGAAGGCTTATGTGCTGGTGATTGGCTGAACGGTGTTTAGTGGACAGTGGGCTGTGAACTGGGATCGCAGCAGGCTTTCTCCTTCTCTCTTTTCCTGTCGTCTCTCTGCTGTGAGCCAGGCTTTATCAGCTGCATAATCTGCAGCTTAAACAAACAAGCACACTCATGGCCAGCTTTTAAACCAACACACCTCGCTTCAGCTCACAGAGGAACACAGGGCAGGAGGTAAAAAAATACATTCCCACAGTCAGCCTTGTGTTCAGAGATGAGCTGCGAGCATTTAGCGAAAGAGTTAATACCAAAATCGTGTGCATCGGCACTCGAAGCATAATTACAGACATTTTATGCTCTATTTGAACAGTGAGGTGTGCACTGGGCACTGGACTCTACTCTTACATGCACTTCTGACTTTAAAATATATAAATATGTATTATAAATATATATATATAGTTGCGCAGTATATTCAGTATAAAGACGGTGCAAATGTCATACTGAAACATGTTTTCTTTGTAAATACACTCAAACTATGGCAGGCCATTTAAGATGAATAATTAAACATAATGTGTTGGATTTATATAATATAAATAAATATATCTTATCAAACAATATTAATGAAATAACTAATAAACTTGTTTGTGTTTTTTTTACACATGGATCAGAAGAGATCTGAGAAATCACTGCTTAGAATGAAAGAACGGCATAACATTTGAACTTAAGTCGCCAACAACACGAAACTGTTCATTTCGAACCGAGATATAAAAGATGTGGGTCTCTTAGTAAGTGCATTCTTGCCCCATTTTTTTGATCTGATTCACTCGATTTCAGCCTTTTAAAGAGAATTTCAGGCCATTTTGCACTTTGCTCTAAGGAGGTGTTTAAAGCCTTAGCGAGCCCCTGATGGAGAAAATGGACCATTTTAATTAGACTATCTTACTTTCATGATTCTATTTTGCATATTTTAAGGTTGTTATTTAATTTGTCCTTGTCAAGGGCCAGGTTTGTCTAGCAGCGGCTAATCAGCAAGTCGTCCGCACAGCTCTTCAAATTTATTTTCCTCCGCAGCACCGAAACATTTTTCACGTTAAGTAAAATGCAAATGCGGGGTAGTAAAATGAGGAATTGTGGCCCTGTTGTACACGGCGACTCCATTATCATTAGGTTGGAATGCATTTCGATTTTCTCTGTCAGTTCATTTAGCTTTGCATAATAACAAATAGACAGCGTTTGGTGTGATTCCCTAACAGCAGTGCTACCTCTGCACAGCAGCTGGGGGCAAGATTTACAGCCTATGTTTACGCGTTACATTACGCACTCTCATTTGCCTATTACTTTGTCACGGATTCATCAACAAAATAAATATAGAAATAGAAGAAACAACAAAAAAAACCTGAGATACCTGAGGCAGTCTGGAAGCTGGGAGAGAGGGATAAGGAGAAGGAGAGGGAGACAGAGAGGGAATGTGAATGCTGCCAGTGTCAGCTCATGACTTATTCAGTAATTTGTCAGTTTTATTTACTTACAGTATATTGCCATGATATTACCTCAAGTCATAGGATTTACCGGTGGAATGCTACTGCTCACTCCGAGGCTGTCGATCACCAGTGTTGAAGCAGCGCTCTAAGCTGCACCAATCAATGTGCATTTCAATCATTCCTGGTAAAATTGTGTTAGAGATTACTGGCTCTGCCTGTAAGAACAAGATCGTTCTCGTGTAAGCGACATGCAGTGTACTGCTTCCTCAGTTTATACACTGTAGTGCTATCGAGCTGCCGGGCTGCCACTGATCTGTTTTAGCGTGCTGTTGGGGAAAATCTGCTACACTTTTGGAACAAAACAGAGTTAAGTGCCTAGCTCAAGGACACACTGACAGTGATCTGGAGATGTTTGAAGATCTATGCTTCCCTACAATTAAATTCATTTATTAAATAATCTCTAAACCACTGTACAGTATCTGGCAAGTCTCTATATCTTAGAATAAATCCACTGGATTTGGTTACTTACACATCCAAAGACCGTGAGCTGCAGATCTTCCTAAGCTCAACTCACATCAAGTTGCCGTCATTAAAAGTCATTAAACTAAACCTGGACATGTTTTTCCATTTTTTGTCAATAATCACAAACAATAAATAGCAGACATGAAATAATTTGAAGAGTCAATTAAACTGACATTGAAAGCTATGGCTCTAACTATGTTCTCATTGAGTCTCAGAGGTCGTAATTATGGTTTCCCATGTTTGCCAGCCCCTTCAGGATTTCACAATTTTGCACACGAGGAAAGTAAAGCAAACTCAAGCACGCTCAGCCATATTCGGAGGAGCTTGCGATTTTTCAGAATTACTCCAAATTTTCTGCAGATTTGTGCCATTCAGCCAAAGTCTTCTTCGATTCATGTGCAATGAACATGAGTAGAGCTATCACAGAAAGTAATTACACATGTGGTTACACTGAAAGGAGTTTAAAAAAGGAATTCTACACTTGCAATTTTACCAATTGGGAAAAAAAAGCACAAAATATCTGCAGCAAAATAAAGGATCTCTGGCCACAACAATCGTGAAATAACTGTGAAATCTTCTGCATCACAAACTAGTCCATGTCAGCACACATATCTAGACGTGTTGGTATACAATCCAATCCAGACTGCAGCTTTCTTGCTAAGTGTACAAAAACAGATTGTTGGTGGAACTTCTGATTTGAATAAGAACAATATGACTTTATACACATTCCAGACTCAAGTACAATGACTGTCTGGTAGATTGCCTAGATGTTTAAAGAGAACTAGCTCATCGTAATAAAATCAAATGATTTCTGTGCTTGGCACGAGTTCTTCTTTTTCATTTGCAAACATCTAAAGTGCACTGTTAATCGTTCAAGTGGCAAGACATAAGCCCACTACTTGATTTTCTCATCAAACACAGGCCATTGATTTGATAGAGTGTTATACGCTCTAAGACATGCGGTATTCACTATAAGCGAGGAGTTGAACAGCTTGTCCGAGTGACTGGATGTTGTGGTTGGTGCAGACTGGCAGGTGGACTCATGAAGCCTGAAATGGAGTGCAGACTTGTGCGGCCGCCCTCCGGTGCCGTGCTCGCCATTCGCCGTTTTTTTTTTTTTTTTAGCTAGGAAGATGCAGCAGGACGTTTGGCACAGAATTTATTGAATACAACTTTGCTGCAGTCATGGTAAACAGAGAGGAAGAGCAGTGCCAGGCAAGGGGACTGATGTAGCAGTTGGACTGTATGTTTCTATGCTGAAGGTTTAGCCATTATAATAACTGAGCAGCTGCTGGTCAGATTTAAGAAAGAAATGATTGAAGTATTTAGTATAACCTTTTTTTTTTTATTGTTCTTTTAAATGGCAATATGAAAGTTTGAGACAACTGTCTTGGTCACTGGAGTGTCAGAGAGATGTGTGTGTGTGTTGTAATCTGTCCTTGTTGGATAGAGCTCACAGCTTGTCATTGTGATATTAATATGAAGATCATGTCTGAGGAATATGAATTTGACTCAGCAGGGTGTAAACATTAGATGACCCTGTTTGTTTACCTCGCTGTCACTTGACCATTATATTGTGCATGGCTTCTCCCAAACATGTGCAGCAGCACGTAGAGAACTAGACGGCCTCTTTCCAGACACAGATGCTGCTCCGCCAAGATGACTGTGACCGTCTGACGATGTGTGTGATGTAGATATCAAGGAACTCTCGAGCGTCTTTGTAAACTTCACAATGACTTTGGAGTAACAGTGCAATTTGTTGAATAAACAGCCTGCTACTTCATGCAAATTGGGAATTGTTGTTTTGCTTAAAAACCATTTGGTTAAGGCTCCCTGAATTTTCTGGAGAAAAGCGAAGGGAGGGAGCATCAGGAGGACATGTGATCCAACAGCAGCAGCTGCAGCAGGAAAAGATAAAGGAGAAGCAGTGAACCGTCCACAGGTGCGCCACGAGAAGCTTCACAGAGTTTGTTGCTCCTGTTGTTTTAGTAAGCAACACCCATGTTTTTTTGGTAGTGTAAGCCATCGCCGTGCCGCGCATCAAAGCACGAATCACGCCCTTGAAGTTACCTGAGATGGAGCAGCTCTCAGACGGGAGACATCCGTGTTTCAACCCACCCTTATTTAGTGTTTGAGAGGAGAGTGGACGTGCAGCAGGGTTCTGGCTTAGCCGTGATTGCTAATGGAGCTCTGAGCTTCAAAGGGCCTAAAGCCAGACCTACTGCCTCTGTCAGGTCACCAGGCAAGATTAAAGCTCTGTGGAGGTGATACGTTGGCCCCAGACTGCATCTGCTGGTGCATTCTGTGATGTGTCAATAAACGAAGATGGTTTGTGTGAACAGATGACCTGCCCTCCTGACAGTGTGAAAGAACAGAAGCAATTTTTCATCAGTATTTTCTTTTTCATTTCTTTCTTTCTTTCTTTTTTTTTTGTATGATTGCCCTCTAAATTCATTATTAACTCAGAATCTATATCCTAACCGTCTAGTTTTTCTCTATTCCAGTGAGGGAATGAAATCAATACCCAAGCCTATTACAGCCCATAACCCTTTTGAATTGTTAAAGAGAGAAAAGGGAAATGAAAAAGGTGTGTAAAAGAGATTAAGACCCGGTTACTCCTTCAACAACTTGTCGGCTTGTGTGCAACATTTTAGCTCAGTGCTTGTACAGTTTTCCGTTTCATCGTACATGACCCCGATCCGGTGCAGTGCCTTTCTGGCTCGTCGTGCTGCTCCGAGTTCCGAGCCTCAGTGAGCACTCGGTCTGTCCGTGGTAACAGGAAACCTGGGTAATTTGCACACCTTAAACACAGTGCATCCAGTCGATGAATCCCCTGGATTCCATTACCATGTACTGAGCAGCAAGCAGCACTAATTAGCGAGGAATCGAATCTAAGAGAGCCCCTTACTTTGGTCGCTTCTTTCCAGTTCAGAAACTTTTAAAGAGCTTCGGCAGAAAGTCAGATGGGAGTGAAAAAGCTGTCTAAGAATAGATCACGGCTTGTCCAATTCTCGTTAGTTCATTAGTTTGACCATTAACCAAGCAGAAGGCTAATCAAAATAGTAGCAAAGCTTTCTTATTTGTTTTATTTCTCCACTTGCCTGCCACATGCCCCGGAATATTGTTTACCTCTGTATATATTACAGCATGGCTCTCTGTCTTTGACATTCATGTGGAGCAGAAAGGCCATATTAGTGCATTATTTGTTGTGTTGTTGCCTTTCCATTTACCATGTGTGGGACTGTCACTGCATAATGGTGTGCATTCTCAGCTCTGCAGTCTCTCCAATAATGATGACTGCGGGAAAGGGAAACTAGGTTATTTTTGGCTGTTAGTGTTCCTATCAGGAAAGTGTGCTCAGATTCTTTGTGGCAGAGCGGGTGTTATTTACCCTCCTGTTTATGATATGATTGCCAAGGGTAACAGCATATCAGATGTCTCTGAAATAGATCATTTCCAGAAGCAATGAACAACTTGAGAATCCTTACTACTTTATCCATTACGCATAGCACAAGCATTAGTTTGAATAGATGAAAGGCATCATTGTATTTGTTTAGATGCGACACTGGCAGAACGTACAATGGGAGCCCATGGGCCCCGGAGTAGCGTATCATGAAGAATAATATAGTATTCATGCCAGTGGAGGGGTGGGAAAATATCGAATCAGAGATGTCAACAAGGTTTAGCTGGAGTTTGCTTGATGAAGATGGCGTGTCTTAATGCCAGCTGCCAAGCTGTTGCTCTTTTCATCGTCACTGTGCCTGGCAGGTGAAGGCGAGTTAATGGATCTGCTGGACTTCTTGACGTAATCATTTCCACAACTTCACTTTGAAATATGGATGCCATGCTATTTTGGTACTGAATGGGGGAAAGTGCAAAGAGACCAAGAATAATTGAGTACGAGGGTAGCTCTGGGGGATTTTTTTTGCCCGGTTAATTATTATTTTAGGAAAGTGCCTGCTCTGTTGCTGCTGCTTTGGCATGGCCTGCATCTCCTAGTGTCCGGTGGGAGGAGGCCACAGGCAGCGGGGAGAGGAGGAGAGGAGGAGCGTCATTTGGAGAAAAACGTGCTTTGACAGAGGAAAGGCCTCAGCGCTGAATCTTCGGAGGAACTTGCCCACTAAGGTCTCCACTGGGGCTCGTTTTAGATTATGACTCTGATCGCTGTCTCTTAAGATGTGCAAAATCATCTCTGGTAACAGCTGTATGAATTATGCACGTTTCTCAATCTCTGGCTAATATTCTCTCTCAATTTCACACACACACTTTCATTGCTATAAAGTCATGGTTGATAGATCCTGAGCTGACTTTGGAGTGTCGTTAAATGAAGTGTATCAGTTGCCTCCTCCTGTGCTTGACCCTTTTGCCCTTCTCATCACTTTTCTCTTTCAGGCTAATAAACGCTGTTAGGAAAGCAGCATCTCATAGGGCACAAAAGGACAAAGCTGACTGTAGTGAACTTTTCTATTCCTCTTCTCTCTTGCTGGGCCACTTGCTAATGAGTGAACTGTTCCATGTTCTTCCTTACATTACCATTCTTCCCCATAACCACTCCCCAGTTCCCTTCCTCGTGTGCTGTGTGTTTTCTGACCGGAGGCTGAGTGACCTGAAATACTGAGAGGTGTCCAGTGCTGCTGATGACGGTGCCTCACACTGCTTTCGACGCTCTGTGACTTTTCCGCATGGAAAATGTTCTAAATTTAGCATCAAGTTTGCTGCAGTGCCTGTTTGCTGGAGTCACTAGAGTATTTATATATTAAACCCTGTTAATGATCGCATGGCACATGCATGGGCACAGTGAGTACGAGAGTCCGAGTGTTCACCTCTCCACTCCTGTTCATGGTTTCTGATGGTTCGTGATGGTTTTCACTGCTGTTTCCTCTGCATTTTGGTTCTTTGGAAGCACATGGCTTTTCCTGCCCCTTGCGGGGTAATACAATCCACCCTTGGCTGTTAGACAGAGTTGTACAGCTCTGTGGGTGAAGTCCGGCTGCAGGACCAGCTCTGGAGAGACTCTGTGATCCCATGCAGCATCTCTGCTTTAAAGGACTTTGTCAATTGAGCATATGGCATTCCTGCTAATCAGCGGTTCTGCCCAGTCCTGACACCTCCTACTGATTCAGCAAAATGCATGTGACTCCAGCCTGTTAAGGGCTGGTTTTTCTTAAATATTAAGTAGTTTATAAAGTGAAACAGTTTGCACTTTGAGCCACATTTCCATTGCTGCTTGATAGGAATGTAGAGGGTTTAGTGTTTTTTTCCCCAAGCTGTAAATATGTAGCCTGGTGAGATATTTCTTGCTCTCGGTGTGCCAGCATCTTTTCAGCTGTACAACACGTTTGAATATATTCATGACATTATTCATTTAGGAGGTAGAAGAAAACGTAGCCAGGTTTATTAGACAGATATTAGTGCCAATATGCTTTGTGGCTTGCTACTATTAGGCTAACAAATGGCATTACATTAATTCTGGACATTTCATAAGTAATTTGTAATATGTAAGGAATAAAAAACCATGGAGCATTCTGTTACAGGAAAATATTCACTAAAGGGTTGAGAAAGTGTTTCCTGAATGATGGTTTTGTACTTCTTTCATACAGCGTCAGTTTGCCAATGATCACACTTTTTGTAATGTTGTATTGAACTTCTTGTTGGTTTTTGCTGTCTTTTATTCACCAGCCTCTATTTTTCTTTCTCAATTCAGGATAATAGGACATGAAAAAACCATCGATAGTCATTTTACAGAGACGTCCTAAAGATTTTCCCATAGCAGAAATTTTACTGACTGTTACAAAGTACATATCACCCTTTAAAAAACTTTACCATATTAGCGATTATTGTTCAATAACAGTGGCGTTTATGTGGATCACAGTCTGTGTTAATGTCATGCTCCTTCTGATCAATCAGAGTACTATGATAACAGTGTAGGTAAAAAATACAAGCCTTAGCATTTATATCTAGGGTGCTGTGGATAAAAAAGAACCTGATTTCCCATCATGTTTGGCAGAAGCTCATTAGTTTCAGGTTCTGCACCTGCTCTAGGTTGCCTCTAAGGTTGCTCGCTGATGCAGAATAAGATGATTCACGTGGTCTAGACAAAAGCCGGACGAAGTCTGGGTCATTTCAGTCCTGGTGCAGGTGTGCAGACCGCTGAGGGCAACGATGACGCCACAAATCTTGGACTTATCCTGACGTAACTCAGAAACTCACCTGGAGCCAGGAGCCATATCTATGCAAGACTGAGCAAGACTGAAAAAAGAGGCAGTCCCGGTTGATTTTTGGGCCTGAATTATATTGAGTAGTATATTAAATGTCTGGCACTGGCAAGCAAACAGGTGGCTAATGACAATGTAACATGAAACAGTTTGACAAACAAGGGGGTGCTTCAGGCAAAACACCAGACCACGCTTGACAGCGCAGACACGGTTTTTACAAGGAGATGTAAAGCTGCAGCATTTAGGAAAGAAGACATGGCGAGCCAGGGACTCTCTCGCTCTGCTGGAGCGCTGGGTGCATGACAGGGCTAGCAGCTTCACTCCTAACTTTTTAATCACCAGCTTGGGCTGAGACAAGCAACACAGCTCCACCTGGAAAAGCCTCTTTAGCAAGCACTGATACCTTTACACAGGCGCACCATGTCCTTCAAGTTCACCTTATATATCTCACATATATTACCTTACAAATGCATCACTGTCTATTTTTGCAGGGTAGAGCAGAGCAACATCACTGCCCAATAGGAACTCTCCAATCAATCCAAACACCTCGGTGCTGGCTCATATTCTACTGCTGTTTCCTATAATACTGAAACTTGACATTTGAGAAAATGGCCTTTCACTCTAGATTGTCTGACAGCGCTTACAATTATGTGTCCGCTGCTTCCTCGTGCTCCTGAATTTCACTAATCTTAGTCACTCTCAAGTACAGGTCGACATTACACATCATAACTTTGCATTGAACAGTAACCTGAGCCTGTTTTTTTTTTTTTTTTTTTTTTTTGCCTTTGTTGGTGTACTGGGTGTGTTTTTTTGTGTGTGATGCTTGGAAAGCTGTGGTAAACACATGCAGAAGAAGGATACCTTGCTTCACTACAACTGTCTTCAGATCCCCGGCGGAGAACGGAGCAGACATCCTGCCAGCAAAAAAGACAAGAGGGAGCGTGAAACAAAAGGAGAGAGAGAGAAAGGGAGAGAAAAGATGCATAGGAAACATGAGAGAGAGACAGAGAGAGAGACAGAGAGAGAGAGAGAGAGAGAGAGACAAAAAGAGAGACACAGAGAGAGAGACAGAGGGAGAGAGAGACAAAGAGAGACACAGAGAGAGAGAGAGAGAGAGAGAGAGACATGGAGAGAGAGACACACACACAGAGAGGGAGAGAGAGAGAGAGACTGTATTTGCAGAAACCTATAAAAAAGATGTATTCTCAATGAGAATAGATGGATATCTCTAGGGGCCGAGTTAGAATAAGGCTTTGCTGTCCTATATACATAAATAGATACAGGCCACTGGGTATTGTTTATGAATAACACGATAACTCTGGTGCATGTCCAATGTTGCCTTCTCTGATAAGCACTACATGTAACAAATTCCCATGGGGTAAGATAAGATCAGTTGAAATTATAGAGATCTCTTGAAAGATTTTTTTTTTTCTCGTTTCCAGCATCTGTCTTTTCATGCTGGAGGTTCTGAAGGATACAATTTGCCGTGACAGATTCACCACAGGCAACACACAGTTTAAGAACACTAAACAGGTATCAGGAGAGAAATCAGATGGCAAGTGTAAGAAATATGAAGGTGACGACTGCCAAACATGATTCAAAAGCAGTTATTAAAATAAATATTGTTTCATGTAGCAGAGCAAGAGATTATATGATTTCTGCAGTGCGATCTTTTATGTTCTGTTGCTTTGTATCTCTCTAAAAAGTCATTTATCTTGAGATTTCGGTCGTAATTCTGATCTCAGGGTGGTTTTCGACCGATTGGTAGCTTTTGAGAAGACTGTTTTTTTTTTTTTTTAACCCAGATGTAGTCTAGAGCACTGATCCCTGGCCTTCTTCATGATGACTGCTACAGCTAAACATTAGTTGGGTTCACGTCAGGTGTGGAAGTGATCGTCTGTCAGAGCTGGAGCATGATCGGTTAACGTTGCACCCTGTTTTACGTTGTGCGATAGTGAGGGAAGGATTATTAACGGTCAGCAGAAGAGCTGAAATAATTGGTATATAAATAAAGCAGTCGTTCATGGAGCTATGCATTCAGCTCATCTTTATGATGTCTCTGCATGCCTAAAACTCTTATACGAGAAGATCGGCATGTGTTTGTAGGTATTCCTGCACAGTGATATGTCATGCATACGTAAAGTACTGTTCTTCACCGGCTTGAGTCTCGCTACCAACTGAACATGATAAAACAGGAAACAGCAGCTTAGAACCTACTACAGTGTCTACCATTTTATTTTGCAAACCTGTGTGCACAAAGGTGATGTATGGAATTACACATTTTGGGAATTCTGGGATTATAAGAAAATCTTGGAAACCTTGGGAATACCTGGGATTATTGTCCAATCTCTCCAGACGAGTACAGAATCGGTCCTGGGTGTGGATTCTGTATTTGGACCGTGTGGAAAAGTCCTTAATCTGTGTGTTTTAATGTGTTGGTCCCCTTTGATTAAAGTGCTTCCCAGTTACCCACAACATGTCCTGCTCTTATACCTGATCTCTGTCTTTCCTGATTTAATCATTATTATTATTACAATACTAGTTCCTGGACCTTTAGTGTAGCCTTTGTAGTTACCGTGATCTTACGTTTTGTTCAAAAACAGAACAAGGCTTGTATAGTCGTCCTCTGCTCTGTGGTAATAGCAGTATATCTGTTCAGATATGGATGTGGAAATGACAGCCGTTATAAACTGAGCTGTGCTTCGAAATCTTTATAGGAATGCCAATTTCATCAATATTGCTTTTTAAGATGGGAAACCATAACATCTCTTGATATTATGTAAGGTTTCTGGTATATGTAATGTTCTGATGAATTCCTAAAGTCTTTTAGTTTCCCCTCTTGCAGAAAAAAAGAATGACGCAACATTCAGTTCACTTGTGGGTGTGTGGCATTTAAACTCAACCATGAAGCAGAACTAAGACTCTGCACTGGTTTCTCACAGAATCTCTGTTTGTCTGACCCTTATTGCGTCTGTCCATCTGTCTGTTTGTCTCCTTCTTGTTCTGGCTTCCTCTTTCTCCCTCCCTCTCTCTGTACAGTAAATAACCTGCTCCCTTCGCATGTGAACTGCATCGGTGATAGATTACTCCACGAGCTCTTTGTGGTCAAAGCAAATGGGGGCGGAAACACTAACAACAAACAGACGCTTATTAATTGCTGTCTTTTTCCTAACTATGAATCATTTATATGGCATTCCCCGTGGAGCTTGTAGAGCAGATTGTACATGCACGTTGTGCACACGTGTACAACGACGTTACACGAGAAACACGTCACATGGAAACCAACCCTCTCCTACATTATCAGCGCTCAGTGTGATTCTGCTGAAGCAGTCGTTATTAGTGCAGAATCACAATTATAAAGATCGAAGCTAAGCTGCAGCAGAGCATTTAATTGCTGCAGCATGGTGCTGGGTGAGATATGGGTTTAGAGGGTGGCCACCCAATCTGCTTTTAGTTTCTGGAAATGCAGAGTTTAAGACTGAGTCTGGAATTGGCTATATAATTCCCATTCGGGGCACAGCTACTAGCTTCCTAGCTCATTGAGGATACACTGGGTCATGCTAGCGTAGCAGATCGTGCCACATCATGCAAACAACACAGAACTAAATGAGCATCTGATTGAGGATGATAGTGCACACTATAGCTAGCAGGCAATTTAATACTCTAGTGGAATATCGGCGATCTACTTCATCAAGACAGTGTTTCATCATACATCAGGCAAAAAAGGGCTTTTTTCCCCCCAGTCTCAGAATTACTACCATTTCCTTTTCATGCTTTATTAAACCTAGCAGTAAATGTTAGTGAGTACTAGCACAACTAAAGTCAGGAGGGAAATCATGTCAAATGTGTATGTCACAGTGCATTATATGGCTTTAGCACACAACATTATTCATTTCATATTATAGTAACTAACATGGAAGTGCATAGAGCTAATAAAAGTAAACACACCTGTGTTTCCAATGCCAGTACAACACCTCATATACACATCACTCTTGATTTTAATCAATGCCAGATCAATTTAAATCTATTCCAAAGACTGACAGGCCTCTACTATACATCACAGGGTAATCTATTACTGTTTTTAGAACTATATGAAAGTCTAAGTATTAAAAATCATTCGATAGCACTTCAATTCAATAGCAGTATAATTGTTTATTAAATTGTCTTTCTGAACGGTGAGACAGGCTTGTTTTTAAACCATATTAAATCTGGGATTGTGTAAATTAGGACCAACTAAAAGGCATTTGATGATGATATATTGACAATACTTATGAGGCGGTCTGGGGAACCCCACTATATATCCCAATAATAATCTCTTTGTAAATACAAATATATTAAACCAAAACCGTATGCAATTGTTCTTATTGACCATGCAGGAGGTAATGAGACAGAGACATGTGGATGATGGTGATAATCAAAGTGAGAACTCATTTCCTGTTGTTAAATAGTCATTCTTTTAAATTTAGTAGTAAAGGTTTTTTTCAGAAGTAGATTCGTCATGCACATGTAGAGGTAGATAAAACACCTTTTAGTGGAATTGGAATGACATTTTTAAATGAGATTTTCTCCCTTTGCACTTTTGGGATTAACCAGATTTTAGATTGTTCTAGTTTTATTTCTTGAGGTATATGCAAAGGAAATAACATTCATTTCGTGTGTGTGTGTGTGTGTGTGTGTGTGTGTGTGTGTGTGTGTGTGTGTGTGTGTGTGTGTGTGGTTGCGTGTGTATGTCTCAAACACACAAACTCACACACACACCACTCACATATTGGCTAGTACATAGAACCGCCTGTAGGATAGCTGAAGGATATCGGGATACAGCCGTCCATTAAATCCGCTCAGCTCCACCTTGGAACAGTCTGCTGTTTTAAGCGAGTCCTATTCCACCTCCTTTAAGCTGTGTTGTACCTGCCTATGAACTCTCACTCTACAAAATAACACACTGCATTACAGAGAGCCGGCACTTAAATTGGACTCTCTGTCCAAATATGCCCATGTGTGTCTATCCTTCAGATGCCGCTTAAGTGAGGTGTCAATAGCATTTAGATAACAAAAGAGTGCCAGCCCATGTGAAGGCTTGCTAGCTCTTTGCCATTGACTTCTTTTGCACAGAGGAGTGCTTTATTGTACAAGATGCTTCACGGACCATTTGTTGCACTTTTTTTTCCTCCTCCGGTCCTCCCACTTTCCGGTGCCGTTCTCTATCTAACCTTCAGGTTGTCGGTGTAATTAGTATTCGAGGCCCGAGCTGTGGCCTGTGGAGGTGAGGCGGATGCCCTTCGCCCCTCATTAACGAGGTCGCTCTGAGGAGTGGACGTCTGTGACATGGTGTGTGAGGCAGTTTGGTGTGGGGGGGTGCAAAATGTAATCACATGTCAGATGGGCCTACGGGGGTGCGGAGCCTGTAACTCTGCCATTATCACACACCTCTTTCATTGTTATTCCCCTAAGTACCCAAGCTTTGGGGAGTGCAGATGAGAGAGGGCTGAGGGCTTGTCTCAGTGGAGCTGTTTATGATATGTTCTGCTCATGTTGCTGCTTAAGGCTCAGCAGCGTGGCAGTCATGTGAATGAGGAAGGTGCTGAGTACTTTTCCACATTTTGTAGGGTTTTAACCTGAATCTGAAGTGGACTTAATGGGATTATATATAATGAATCTATAAAAAAACAGCCCTTGATATTGAAGTGGGTATTGGAGAGATCTACAGCTTAGATGAGAGAAGTTGTTTACAGGACAAAAAAAAGCTCATATAATCCACACAGAGGGGCTTACAGAACAGTGGTGATCCTCATAAAAACCTGTTTGCCAAACGGCACGACGGAAACAAGTTTCTCTGGTCTAATGAGACTAAAATGGAACTTTTGTCCTTGTCACCTAACACAAGGTTTGCTGGAACCCTAACACTGCTCATCACTCTGAGAACAACATCCCCACAGTGAAGCATGGTGCTGGTAGCTTCATGTTGAATTTGGTTGCTTCTCTGTCTAATGCCTTCTGTTCCTGGCCACTTTATTTTGGTCAGCGTCATAGTCACAGTTGTTCTATATACTTTCAATTATTTTCTATTTTATTTAAAGATAGGTATATTTAAGTAGGGATATTATCTGTTTATTAACAAAACCTTACTACTTCTGCAGGGCACTGAAGCAGTGAAGCAATAATGTGTTACGAGTGCAGCATTAATTTGGCAAGAATAGTTTTTTTTTTTTTTTTGGATCAGGTCATTGCCACCGTTTAACAGAACAACCCAAGAAGACCTGGATCCTCACAGAACACTATATAGCTTATATATAACTGCTAGAGATTGTACATCAGTGTTGAAAAGATTAACATTAATGTTAGTAATATAGTAATGGATAGGACTGATCAGAGGTCTGAAGTTAGGTTTTGCATTTGTATTTTTTTTTTTTTTACATTTCCTGTCAACTGTAAATAAAATTATTTGCTCACTTGATCACACATTGACACAGTATGATTATTCTTGTTTCACATTTTCCCCCTCCACACAGGGTGAACATTTACACTGAAAGATCTGCCAAATTGAGCAGGCACTGCTCTGACCTGCTGAAAGTAAATGCATATTTTCAGTTGTGTGAGGAAGAGAAAGTATGAAATTTACACTAATATGAATTGGCTTAGTGAATTTGCTTTGCGCAAATGTTAGTGTTTTAGTATAATATTTGGGATGGCAAAGTGTGTATTTTGGCAGCGAGTGAAGTATATGCAGTCTGCAGGCTAAGTGATTGTTATGGTTCACGAGCTTTTGAAGAGAGGGAGACAGTGATAGAGAGAGAGAGAGAGAGAAAGAGAGAGACGGAAACCGAGAGATTGGGAGCCATGCAAAAAAAATCTATTAAATTTTTTCCCTCTAAATGGAGCTTGATTAAAGTGTTAAGTAGAGAAGTGTCCCAAAAGGTACCCTTCTTGTCACTGTGGAAACAGCAGCGTGGCTCACACCGTGGGCAATGTGCCGTGCCCTCATTTCATCTGATTTGCATGCTAGAGAGAATTAGGTAATTGGCATTTATGCAGAACAAAAGAGGAGCTGCTCTCTTGGATAAAGGAGAAAGAGCTTTTAAAGTAGAACCCGATGCATGCAGCAGGAGAGCCTGTTTTCATGCACCGTTGTGCTCGTTCATTTTATGTATGGAGACTCTTACACCTTTAGTAGCTGGGCTCGACGCAAGGCAGGAGCCTGAGAAAGCGTTGCGTTTGTCATTGTAGCAAATTCCACTTCAACTTTGATCATCCACACAATATTTAGTTGCATGTGCACAAGAGGTTTGTTGTGTTGCTATTAGAGCAGTTCAAAATGAGCTTGAAGTAGGGCACTGGGTTATTGAGGCTTCAGTGAGAACCTCTAAATCATTCATCCAAAATATTGCCATATTGCCCTGCCATTTATATTGCCATGCCCTGGTTATGGCGTGCCTTTCTCCTGCTGCAATTATGTAGTGCAGTAATCCAGAAGCAGCAGAGAAGCTTCTTGCTAATGGCTCTTATTAGACCGAGAGAGACAGGAAGAGAGGATGAGAGAAGAAGCGACGGCTGTTCCACTCAGACCTGCACTTGAAATGGGTTTGAACAGGCCGTATCTGGCAAAGACAGAGCCGCCCGCCTGTTTACTGTGTAAACCGATTGGAGCTCCAACATGTCATGTGTGCGGTTTTTATTAATTAGAGCAGCCATCCTGTTTGAGTTCAAATCGCTCTCAAAGTCATTTTGTTGCTCGCACTCCCCCTTCTCCGTCCCCAAGCTGATATCATGCTGGAACAGATGTTAAATTAGAGGCACATTTTGACTTCTCTGGTGACGAGGGGAGTGGAAGTGGAATGGATTTGTATGCACAAAATCAAGACGAATCAAAACATGCTGAAACCGTTATAACAGGCTGAGTGCTTGTAATGCCATTTAAGCTGTGCTGATCACCTTCAGAATTCCCTCAATGTTGTTACTGACGCCAACCGAAATCGTGTTAGAGGAAACGTCCGAGATAAACAAACCAAATGTAATCAATTTCCAGGACTAGCCCCTCTGCCGTTCATGTAAGTCAGCACTACGACCTTGTGATTGCACGAGCAAAGCAAGGTCCTAGTGCTTGCACTGTTTAGGCACAGTTGATTGGTTAATGCAGTATGATACACGGTGCTTATGTTTGTGTTGATGTGTTTAGGAGCATGTACACAAAGATACTGTGCACAACAAATCAGGGATGGAGGAGCGATCAGGGGTGTGTTGCTTCATACCACAACCTAACAGAGTAGTTCTATCAGGGCTTCGGGGTTGGAAAGCTGCTCCTACGTACTTCAGTGTGTATGTAGAGCTGGACTAACATGGAGTGTTTTTCAGAAGTGTGGAGATGTTCGGAGGGGAAAAAGAAAGCAGCACTGCGCTCAGAAAAAAGAGATACACTCCTGCCCAGCCCACCTTGCAGCAGTGCAGAGGCAGGTCATACATGGATGAGCAGAGTTTGTGTGTGAGTGTGTGTGAGTGTGTGTGAGTGTGTGTGAGTGTGTGTGAGTGTGTGTGAGTGTGTGTGAGTGTGTGTGTGTGTGTGTGTGTGTGTGTGTGTGTACACGCCTGTTAAAGAACATGTGCTTAAGGCTGCACTACCATTCTGCAGTGGTACAGCCCCCACTAAATGATCAATGTTAAGACCCAGTCAAGCAGTACAGCATTTCCACACACATAAACAGAGTTGAGTTTACATCGCTGAGGTAGATTTGTAGCATAATGAGTTCCAGAAAGCACCAGATGAGCAAAATGTGACATAGATATCGTTTAAGTGCTTGTTGATGCTCTTTTTTTATTACTTTGTATCTTTAGTCTTTGTTCCGCTCTTGAGTTCACCATCACATGAGCAATAACAAATATATGATGAAGATCTTTTCCATATCCATGGGAAGCTGCTGCGAGTGGGAAGAGCAGAGAATCTCACACATACACACTGAGAATGCTAGTGTTTGTAGCATATCTGTGGCCCTTTCAGCTACAGCATCTGCACAACATGCTGCCTGACAGCAGAACCGGCTCTCACCCAAAGGCAGAGTCGCTCATAAGAGCCATCGTCCTAATTGCAAGTTAATCCCTTGCTCCAGGTTCATTTATCCTCTTGCTGCCTAGTAACAATGAGGAGAAACGTTGTTTTGGATGCCAGCCTCTGGTACCACGTTCAGCTGGGAACCCCCGGAACAACATATGGCCATTTTCAACTGCTGTCAAATGAAATCTGGAAAAAGTATTTTTCTTAGATTATGTCCTTAGTTTGTAAATGTAAACGTACTGTCTTTATACTGTATACTGTAGGTTTGATGCACTTAGAAAGGCAACACGTTTACACACACCAGCACGGCTAGTTAGCTCTGTAGTTTATATTACCAAACCTCTGCTTCATAACGATCCAGACATCAACAAAGCATGACGAAAATGTAAAGGCATCAAATGATACATACATACGTACATACGTACACACGTACACACACACACACACACACACACACACACACACACACACACACACACACACACACACACATATAAAACATTATATGTATGTATACAACATTTGTCAAGCTTTTTTAAGCATGATTTATCAGAAAGCAGAATTGAGAAAAAAAAACAACTCGTAAGATGTTTAAAGAATTCTCAGTTCTCAGAAAAACAAGTGTCACTTTAAGACAGATGCAATCACAGTTAAAGCGTTTTATTTAAAGGCCAGGCAGACAAATCCAAAACATAATTCAAAGTCAGGAAACAGGCCAGGAAAGAGGTCGGGCAATCGGCAAACGACATTAGCGGGCAAGTTCCGAAACCCAGGGCACCAGAAACCTGAACAAGATTAAAACCAGGACGTAGCAACACAGAACAAAAACAGCGAACACACTGAACATGCCTTTTGAACATGGCAAAGACACTCATCTAAAGGGCAAACTGAAAATAGGTGGGGGGGACACGAGGGGGACAAACAGGGACAGGATATGGGTAGACAAGACAAATCAAAATAAAAAACATGTCCGGCAACAGAAATAATGTAAGAATAACAAAGAGTAGTGTTTATGTAATTAATTCTGACCACAACTGCTTCTATTTATATTTATAGTTTATTTGTCATGAAACTGTTGTGGTGACTGTGTGTAAAGAGACTAATGAAACTGTTTAACAGCTTTATAATGAATAACATCTCTAGCACCGCTCATTAGACTTGGGGGACAGATCTGTCTTCCCTCTTCTTCATACACGCTCTTTTAAATGTCCACCCAGAAGCACAGTTTGTGAAATTGTTCTCCAGACGTCTGCGGCGTTGCTGGGACTCGTCAATATGTCGAAAATGTCATGATTGAGAACTCAGAATCTGCTGATAATGATGTAAAATGTTTGCAATGTTGATTACGGTTATTTCTTACACCACAGATAGGGTGGATAGAGACGACTATAAATGGATTAAGGTATCCCTTTACATTTCAGGTCCACTGGTGATAAATCTGTAGATGATGAAGGTAACTTTGCCATCTCCTCTCTGGCACCTCAGATAAGAACCACAGCACAGTAGTAGTAAGCCATAGAGATGAGATGTGTCCAGACTTCTAGTAGTGACGACAACTGCACCGAAGTGTTTTTGTTCCTCATCCTTTAATCTTACGTTATTAGTCACTGGTGCAATCCAAAGGATTCAAAACCTCTGAACAATTCTTTGCTTCCCTTTTGACAGCCTTCTAGCCCATGCATCATGCCTCATATGCACTTGGTTAATGCTGGTGCATTAGCAGGGATTATATAGAAGTGGCAGAGGAGATCAGTCTTTTTAATAAATCAATTAAAGCCAAAGTAGTTAACCTGGCACTCTCATCCTCAGTGAAATCTCTCTAACGGCATGTCTTTCAGACCGACAGCGCTCGTCATCGACCCTGATTCTTTACGCTCTTATTGTGTACGCTTTCCGAAGGTGCTTTTTTAAAGCATCTAAATCTGTGCCATGTAATAAAAAACTGCCATCATTCACTAGCATCTGAGAACGGATAAATATAACATTGTCCATCGTCTTTATGAATAGTTAAAGAGTGCGCTAGGCAGTGGCATTAAGAGACAAGAGAAACACAACTCCAGCAGCAGAAGCCCTGCGAGCACAGCAGACCTCAGCACTTAGACAAGCCCAGAGCTTTGATAGCGAGTGTGTTGGACAGCAGAGTTTGTCCTGGGGTGAAGATCTGTGTAGCATATGAAGATTTTTACTTGAACTAGAGAGAGCAAATTTGGAAGGACCAGATTAATGTTTTGCAGCCAAAGTGTGCTTGAGTAATGATAGTGGATTATTTATGAAGATGCCACTTCAGTAAATAAAACAAAGCTGTCTTATCTCCTTATGAAAGAAGAGTAGTAGCTCTGCCTATGAAAGCTTCACCCCTTCACTCTACTCCTGCCTTTGCCAGCGAGACTGTAGCATCCTCAACATGCCTGCAGCTTGTTACATGCAAGATCTAGCACTGTACCTGATGTCTCTTAACCAGAGAGCTACATTAGATAGAATATACTTTAAAAAAAAGGGTCCATTTGGACATCTAAAGTTTTTCCTCTGGGAAAATCCCTAAAGAATCAACCAACCTTCATCAAGCATCACCATCAACACCGAGTCAAGTGACAGAAGGTTCATGTAGAATCCTTTCAGTGAGCTAGAACCTGAAACAAAAACAAACAAAAAAACATTTTTCTGACAAGGCGTGCTGTCAGTATTAAGTGCAAAAAACAATACAAATCAAACCCTTAGAGCTCCCTCTGGGGGAACCTTCAAAATTCATTGTAGAACCATACATCATCGCTGTTTAAAGAACCCTCGAGCCTTCTTCTTCTTTTTTTTTAACCAAATAAAGGCACATCCACACGTATACAACTCTACCATCATTTACTGCTTACTATCCTAACCAGAAAAGAAACAGAAACTGATTCGATCCAGACAGGGTCAAGGTTATAGCAAGGTCAAATGTCTGAACCTGCTTTATTTTTTTCCTCCACTACTTTCTTCCTGTTTGAACTATATTTTGAGGATCAAATACTACGTAGCCTAGTTTCGTGATCTCTAATGGGCTTCATACTGAAATTTTTTAATAATATTAATAAAAAAAAACAGCATCTTCAAAACTATCTTTATCCCCATGAAAAAAGCAAATGATTTGAACCATTCACATAAGCACGTCAGCCCAGTGCTAGTGATAGTAATGTGTATTGAGCAGTAAAAAACGAGAAATGTGGAAAAAACATCCATCCACCCATCTTTTACCGCTTATCCGGGGCGCGGGGGCAGCAGTCTAAGCAGGGATTCCCAGACTTCCCTCTCCCCAGACACTTCCTCCAGCTCTTCCGGGGGAATACCGAGGCGTTCCCAGGCCAGCCGAGAGACATAGTCCTTCCAGCGTGTCCTAGGTCTTCCCCTTACTTCCGGCATCCCTTACTTCCGGGGTCCACCACCGGGTTCGGGGATTGCCACCATGACAGGCACGGGAGACCTTACGGCCACAGCTCCGAGCGGCCGTGTCGACAATGGAGGTGGAGAACATGGTCCACTCGGACTCAATGTCTCCAACCTCGGGATCTGGTTGAAGCTCTGCCGGAGGTGAGAGTTGAAGATCTCTCTGACCGGAGACTCTGTCAAACGTTCCCAGCAGACCCTCACAGTACGTTTGGGTCTGCCAAGTCTGTCCAACTTCCTCCCCCACCATTGGATCCAACTCACCACCAGGTGGTGATCAGTTCCGCCCCTCTCTTTACCCGAGCGTCCAAGACATGCGGCCGGAGGTCAGATGAAACAACCACAAAGTCGATCATCGACGTCCGACCTAGGGTGTCCTGGTGCCATGTGTACTGATGGACACCCTTATGCTTAAGCACAAATAACCATGAGAGACCTATTCCCGACCCGAAGGCGCAGGGAAACGACCCTCTCGTTCACCGAGGTAAATTCCAACACATGGTTGCTAAGCTGGAGGGCTATGAGCAAGCCCACAACAGCCCGCCGCCTCTCACCATGGGCAACTCCAGAGTAGTAGAGAGTCCAGCCTCTCTCAAGGAGTTGGATTCCAGAGCCCAAGCTGTGTGTGGAGGTGAGCCCAACTATATCTAGTCGGTATCTCTCAACCTCCCGCACCAGCTCAGGCTCCTTCCCTCCCAGCGAGGTGACATTCCATGTCCCTAGTGCCAGATTCCGTGTCTGGGGATTGGGTCACCGAGGTCCCCGCCTTCGACTGCCACCCAATCCACATTGCACTGGCCCCTTACGGTTTCTCCTGCAGGTGGTGAGCCCACAGGAGATCGGCCCCACGTCGCTCTTTCGGGCTGAGCCCAGCCGGGCCCCGTGGGGCAAGACCCGGCCACCAGGCGCTCGCATACGAGCCCCAACCCCGGGCCTGGCTTCAGGGCGGGGTCCCGGTTGCGCCTTACCGGGCGACGTCACGGACCTTGGCTTAACTTTACTCATAAGAGTTTTTTGAACCGCTCTTTGTCTGGCCTGTCACCCAGGACCTGTTTGCCTTGGGAGACCCTGCCAATGGCAAAAAGCCCCAGACAACATAGCTCCTAGGATCATTCAGGCACGCAAACCCCTCCACCACAATAAGGTGGAAAAAACATGAACGGCCAAAAAAAATCTAAAACAAGCCAAAAGACAAACAAGGATTCACATGTTGGCTAAGGACATGACGCACAAATACTAAGTCAAGAAGTCAAAATCTCAGTTCACAGTGAGTCAGTAGCCTCAGAACAGTGGATTCAGGAGCAATACAGGATTCATCATCACTTTCTGGCACCTCCACATAAGAGAGTAATCATAAAACTAGCTTGAGTCAAATTGCACACAGATTACTGTATGAGAAATTACAGAGCACCTAACAGCCTGGTCAGCAGTCGTGATAAGGGTTGCCAAGTCTCAGTAAAAAATAAAGCCCTTTTCATATATCATAAAACAGAAACGGTTCCTCGTGTTGTAGATTTGCCGTCTGCACTTCTACCTCACCATAGGCATGTTTAGGTCTAAAGAATTATACCGACTCAGCGCTTAACTTTAATTCTCATCAGCAGGTCCACAGTAGATCCCACTCACCCTCATCTGTGTCCTGTTTCAGCACCTTTATATACGTTCCTGTGTTTCACTGCCTTATTGTCAAGCTACAGTTGATGTCCAGTTTGTCTTTTGCCGTGTTTGCCGTAGTTTTGATCATCATCTGTATGTTACTGTGTTTTTCTTAATACTCACAAATTTACTTTCAGTCTTTCACACTGAGTCTGCACCTGCCTCCGTTGTGACCTCCATTCATGACATCAATTTTGACATTTACAGCAGTTCATTAGATTTAAATGTGATTGTTTGTTTAAACTGAAGTCTAACAAAAGAAAAAAGATTTTCTCTTTCACACTCTTATTCCAAATCTAACTCAAATTCGCTGTTAAAATACACAGCCCTAAACTTTGTCCACCTTGGAAGGTGCTTTCAGAAAGTTTCAGTGACCCTCATATTCAGTGTCATTTTCATGTGGATGGGACGCCAAAGCAAAGCAAAGTTAAAAAAATACATTTTTAAAAATATCCCTAAACTTGTGGACAGGGGCTACCAGCCTGTAGAAACTAAATAGATTCCATTAAGGGAAAACTGATTACCTGCATGGATTTGATTATAACTAATCTTCTAAACATGGTGCAGGGATTCAGTAGACTGTGGAAGCATGGCAAGAAGGGCAGAAAAGGTAGAAAATCCGCCCTCCTCTAGATGGCACTCTAGATAGTCATCTATGCCAAAAGCAATGTGGAACAGGAAATAATCAATGTCATATTATTGTGTTGCATGGCCTGGGCTCATGTGTGGTTTCCTGTAGTGCAGTTGTGTGCGAGTGTTGAGTAAAGTGTGTTGAGTAAAGTGTGTGGGCAGCTACTGTGTGGGACAGTGGACTGCTCTGTGTGCTGACTGGAGCAGACCTGACCGTTCTCCTCTCAGCACATGGCATCCGCCAGCCAGCTGGGCCCTAATTACCCACAGGCAGTCTTACACACCCACCCACACACACACACACACACACACACACAGACACACACACAGACACACACATACACTTTATGTGCTGTGCACACTTTTATTAGGAAACAATATTGTTTTTCTTTCCTCCAATTCTATTGTGTGTGTGTGTGTGTGTGTGTGTGTGTGTGTGTGTGTGTGTGTGTGTGTGTGTGTGAGTGTGCGTGTGTGATTTTATATTTGCTCTACCCTCCAAGCTTTTGTATTTGATGGACATTTTGTGAGACAGAAAGAGCGAGAAGAGAACTTTTTTTCAGCAGCAAGGCCAGTGGAAAGAAAATGTCATGAACTCTGAAATCCGCGTGTTTGGATCTGCCTGCTTAGTGACCTTTCAAGTGCAGTGTTAATACGGTATACTGGTGTGGACAGTGAAGCTCATTAAAAGGCTGCATAACTCTAACAGACATACAGAGCCTCAGCCTGGAGCTTAGATATAGCTTCTGGCTATTTTCTGCACTCTTGCGTTAGAAATCTTGCTCAGACAAACGCGCTCAATCCTTAGCGTAGCGTAACGCACATCAAATGCACGCGCTGAGCTCGTATTAAACTGACGGCACGCAGGCCTGTGAGACGGATGCTGATGCATTCGGCTGTTCTTCCACCTGAGCAGATTAGGTAGGCTGAAGATCACCGCACGTTTGCCTGCTGAAGATAATTTCAGCATTAGTTTAGCCATTTCACAACAGCAAGCTCCACTGGAGGAGAGTCGTCAGCTCCAAAACGATGGCGAGCGCTGATAAATTCCTCGGCTCGATCCGCGTTCAATATTTCAGACAAGACCATTGAAGTCTGATATCCATTTTAAACTCTTAAATGGCAACAGGGGAGGATATCTCTTCAAAAAATAGCAAAGGCTGTTGTAAAGAATGAAAGGCGAGCAGAAAAATATAGTCACTTTAAAAATGTATACGGCTTCCAGCGTAATGGTGTAAGTAATTTGTTAAGTGCTTATAACTCCCCTGCTAAAGTTTCCAAGATTTCGCCTCCAGCAAGCACTTAATTAGCATATTAATTTTTCAGAATAGCTTTGAGGAGCAGGTTCTCATTTTTTCCTCATTCGTTTTTTTGTTTTCTTTTTTTTTTTTGCTGCTCAACCTTAATGTGGATATATTTTTCCTTCCTGCAGACTGTTTATCAAGGCTGAGTGCTCATTGAGATGCAGGGTGTGTCCACTGGATGGAAAGCAGGAGGTGTATCAGCCTAGCCATCTCCTGGGCCCTATAAGGAACTATGAGCAGCTGTCATCCATCTTCATAACTGTACAATAATCTATCGACTCTTGGTTGAAGTGTACAGTACATCAGATCATTAAGATAAAGCCGTGGAGGAGGTATTGCTACAGTTTGTCAGACGCGAATATTGGCATTGGGTGGTGCGATGCTGAGAACACAAGCTCCGTGAGGCTGTGTGAAAGCACACCATCAATTTGTTCTTGTAGTGCTTCTTTTCTGGGCGGACATGCGAGCTATAGATAAAACCTGTAAGTCATTTTACAGCCGTGTTACTAGATTAGAGCTATAAGCAACGTTCTCATTTCGAGGAGTATGAGTGTATAAAGCCTTAAAACGCATTACAGGCTGCTTATGAGACCCACCTTTTTGTGTGAGATTAGGCTTTTTTAAGATAGCCAGCTTTTTCCCCCACACATAAAGGATGATGTCATGAGTGGTTTCAGCGTCCACACACTAAAAGCTGATCTATGTATGACCCTTGACATTCATTCAGTGCTTTATGCATGATTGTAATGATTATATAGTTATTTTGTGCCCAAGGGTCACAAGAAGCCACAATATAGACCTGACATACTTATTAGGACGACTGACCCAGTTCCTGTCAGTCACCAGTCATCAGGACCCTTTTATTTCACAAGCCTTCTTTCTTAATTCAGACTTAATCGCTTCGGGTTTTCCTCTGTGTTGACTTCTGTGCCATTCGTGTGAACAGACATTTTTGTATTCAGCATTGTCACACACGTGCGTGTCTACAAAATGTACAAGTCAGCAGCACAAACCTTCTTAAAACAGATGATCTAGTCTAGAGGTCGGTCGAAAATATGCCAAACGCATAGCTTTTGCTGCTATTACTGGCACGCCTTGTCAAGATAGGCGTGATTGTGAGAAAGGAGCCAGCAGTCTGTGTGTGGTGTAATTTAAAAGAAAAAAAAAAAGAGTAAAAAGAGTAAAAGAGCTGACTGTTCTCATTATACACAACTGTCTGTGTAGGACCACATACAGAAGTCATTGTGGCTTAGGGCTGATTTTTAGACTCGCTGCATATCAGACTGATCTGATAGGAGCAGATGTACTGTAAACACACCTGTAGTGCAGGGCAGGTGAAATTCAGCTAGTCGTCTGACCATCTTTGGTGTAAACCCATCTTCTCTCCTCACCTATTCTGCACCGAATGCCAAAAAATGAACCTGAATAATAAGCCGAGAAATCTGGATTCAAATCAGGTTGAATCAAACCATTTGAAAAATCCGATTTTTTTGTGTTCACATTTGCACCTTTTTTTTTTTGTTAAGAACTGAATTGCACATGGCTTTCCTCAGATCACTACTGTACTGCTCTGGAAAGGAATTCTGCACTGAAAACACAACATTTCTTTATATCTACCTTTAAGTAGCTTCACTTCTTATTATGATAAGAGGCATTGTACATGAAAATCAGTATGACACCTAATGTGTGTCAGCATGAGATGTTCACACCTACAGGTTTATTTCTCTTATTACCAACAAGCTGCTAGAGTAATAAGTAAGAAAATAAACACAGACATGAGAAGTTATAGGAAAATAACAGAAGGCTTTTACGACACTCAAGTACATTGTTGTGTATAGCAGTTTGTCAGTGATTACAGTGTTTTATCAATAAAGCATTTTTTTTTAAATTACCAGTCAATGTTAAGGAATGCTATGTAGTGTCCTTGTAAAGAGCTACAGACATATCTCACTGTAAAAGCACACGTGTAAGATATGACTATAGAAAAACCTATTGTTTTGTCAGCGTCAGATTGTACGCATTAATATGAACCTCGCAGCTGAATGTGAGATGTTATAGAAAAGGAATCAACACCTTCTGTCAAATCGTGCATTCAACAGCACTGCAGTAAAACTTCTCACCTTATTAGGGATATTATGAGCTGTTGAAGAGTTTCTTCCCCCTTTTTTTATACATTCATCTTTAAGTCACTTTAGTCATGTGTTAGAATAACGCTACAGAGGTTTTTAAAAGGCTAACATTTACATCCTTAGCCAGAATGAAAGGAGATAATTGGACACCTGTCTGACACTTGAGTTTTAACTGCCTGGGGCTGAGCTAAGTGGCTTCTAAAGAATCTTCCATTGAGGAAGCCGGAGCCTCATTTACGTGTACAAGGGGCCAAGAAAAGGTCCTTTTAACCTGTTCCCTGGCAGCGAGCATCTCCTGTGCTCGTGGCTGTACTTACTCTAAGCTAGCTGCAGACCTGTTTGGCCTGACGCCTATCATTCACGCTAAGCTTCTTTCCTTTAATCATGAACTCAGTGTAATAGCATTGCGCTTATAAATTAGCATTCTATAAATACTCAGCGTAATGAGAACCGGACCTGTTCTATCTGCTTGTTTTTACCCTTACACACTTCATTAGATTATTTGGTTATTATTTCATGATGAGGTAACCGCAAAGCTGCAGCTCATGAATAAGCTTCTGTTTGCGCACCTCAGAGACGGGTATAGATAAGACGCAATTACAGTGGATCAAATAAAGCTGCCTACTTGGAGAAATGGCACAGATAGGAGACTGATGGGGGGGAGGGGGAGGGCGGCAACGTAGCATGCAAATCCAGCGATTTAGCCATTGTTACTAATCAGTTAATCTGAGCTCTCGGTTAGACCGCCACCTCGCCTGTCAATCAGGGTTAGCTGCAGCCGAGGAGGCGCCGGCCTGTTTGGCCTAGCACATTGGAATGTCAGTGTTGAAATTCCACATTTCAAAAAATGTGTACAAATTGGAGCTCGGCGGGCGAAATTTCGACAGCGGCGAAATAGAAAGTGGCAAGTGAAGTAGATGCTGTCAGTCAAACAAGTGACATAGGGACAAAACAAAATACATTCTGAATTCTCAGCGTGGTAGTCGGTGTTCCCGACTGCCGTCTTCTCTCTGCCTGGTCACCCGTAGCGTGTGATTCAAACGAAGGTACAAGAAGCCGGCAATCAGCAGTTGAATGTGTGATTTGAGATGATGAAGAGGCCTTGGAGGGAGATGGGGGGGTGTGAGGGAGGAGGGTGGAGTGGAGGCTCATTATCTCACTCTAATCAGGGGACATCAAGCCAGGAAAATGGCGGCTAGAGAGGACTCTGATTAAAAAAAAAAGCCTCCACGTCAGATCACAAGAGCATCTCTTGTCTCAGGCTTACAGGCTTATTTTAGGGAAAGGACCAATGTTAGTCAACCGCAATCAGTACTGAGAGGCCGCAATGCAGTTAATCAGGAAGACAGAATAAACATAAATATAACAGTGCATGCCTCTTTACCGCTCTCTTAGCTGAAGAGAGAAGATGGAGAGGCAGCACTCTACATGACGCTCATCAGGTGTTTAGATGAGAACAAGACTTCTGTTCTTTGTTAAACTCTAAGTAACCTTTATTCTGTCATCTGTCAAACTGTTTTTTCCTTCTCATCCTCTCCCTCTCTCTGTGACTCATATTTCTCTCTCTCTTGTTCTCTCTTCTCTCTCTCGTTCTCTGTGCTGGTGTATAACTTGATTTGGTGTGTCTTCATCCCCACGATTGTCCTGTGCTCTGATAAGGATCCATGTTTTCAGGGCGGGTTTGGCGGCAGCGCATCTAATGAAAGATCTTAATTAGATCTATTTGTGCCCAAAGGAGAGGAGATGCAATATTAAATTGTCACCCGTATCACATTCCTTCAATTTGGGCTGCAGGATACGTCTCGATTCATTTTATTGTGGCTCAGATAAATAAACTTTGCTGTCACTTGTACCATCTACCCCTCCACTTCTGTCACGCCGAGCCGGAAAAGATCCTCTCCTGGCCAGGGGAATTCTGGAGCATGGTGCACGGCACACTTGGAGCTTGAAGTGCACAAATCTTATACAAAAAAACATGCTTCCTGGTGTGTAGGATAAAAGCAGTTAAAAAAAAAAAAGATTTCTAACCGTAGCTGGTGGATGTTTTCTTTGTTTGTATGAATAGTGGATGGAGTTTATTGCATTTGGTGTGTTTCACACTGCGTGTGGTTTATTTAGGAAGGTGAGAACACAGCAATCGCACACTAAAACGAGCGCTCCAACACCCGACTGAGAGACATGATCCCGACCCGGATCCAAGCGAACTCTAGCACTGGTTGTGAGCAGCGCCTATCTATCTATCTATCTATCTATCTATCTATCTATCTATCTATCTATCTATCTATCTATCTATCTATCTATCTATCTATCTATCTATCTATCTATCTATCTATCTATCTATCTATCTATCTATCTATCTATCTATCTATCTATCTATCTATCTATCTATCTATCTATCTATCTATCTATCTGTAGATGTGAGCTGCTAAACTGACTTGCGATGCACTGACTGACGGAGATGTGGCTCTAAACAGTGCTCTACATATTTGGACAGATGAAAAAGAAGAGAAAATAAAAGATGGAATCGATACCCAAAATGTTTTAGACAAACAGTTTATAGAATCTGCTTCAGTCATTTGTTTGGATTAGATTCTTCTGGTTCTAGCAGAGGTTTTGTTTACCGCTTTCACAATGTTTCTGAGCGAAGAATGAAAGAGCGAAAGAAACAGATTTAAAACGTGGAGTGTGAAAGCAAAACAAACCAAAAGTATCAACGTCATAAACTCTACAAATGTATTAATAGGGGTGAAAGCGCACTGAGGCACATGAAGAAGGAGACCACCTCGCTCTCTATCTTTTGAGAAAATGCACAGAGGTGAATGCTAATTACTCTTGGTACGATCAGTAATAAAAGCGGACGTGCAGAGACCCTGTTGTTCTTTGGCCAGCTGCTTTCTCTAAAAGCCCTTGTCTCAACTACCACTTGTCACAGCTAACATTTGAACCTCAAGCCAGCTGTAGGGTCAGATTCTGCAACATCAGGCTCTGACAGATTTAAAGATGGAGCTTGGTTGCATTTTAACTTATACTTTGGCTCAAGTTTGTGCTGTTTTTTTATCACTGACTTTACTTCAGTACTAAAACTACCCAGTCATGATAACACAGCCGATTAAGGTTGAATTTTTTTTAATCTTAGATGATTTCAACAATTGATCAAGGCAGAAGAATCCAAAAAAAAAAAAGAAGAAAATTTGTAACCTAATCTGTGTTTTATAAAGGTTTTTTTGGTTTGGGCTTTAAGGTTAATATCAAGAGCATCAGTTAGTGTTCACAGCCAACATGAGAAATATGTGATCTCAATGACTTTGACCACAGCATGGATGTCGGAGCCAGGCAGGCTGATTCTGTGTATTTCAGAAACTGGAGAATAGATCACACAGTGTAACTCAGTGTAAAAACATCCAGTGAGCAGCAGATCTGCAGGTGGAAAAGACATGTTGATGGGAGAGGTCAGAGAAGAATAGCGTCAGACTGATTTGAGCTGCCAGGAAGGATGCAGTAACTTAAAGAATCACTTGTTACGTCCAGTGTGAGCAGAAAAGCATCTCAGAGTGCTTGAACCCCGAGGTGAATGGGCTACAGCAGCAGAAGACCACATCCACTTCTCTCAGTCAAGTAGACAGACACTAACAATAAATTGTGGCTGTTTCTTAGAAAATGCAAACAACATTTGCATCTCAGGCTGAAAAGCAAATGATAGATGAAGCAGTTGTTGAAAAAAACAACAACAAATTTATCGGTAGTGCTGAATTTAACTTATCCCATGAATCATGGTATTGATTCAGTCGATTAAATTTTTTTCCCTATAAATTTTTGTGCACTCGCTTCACCCCTTTCAGCATCCTGCAGTGCAACTCTTCCCCCCTCTTCTCTCTCTCTCTCTCTCTCTCTCTCTCTCTCTCTCTCTCTCTCTCTCTCTCTCTCTTTTTCTCTCTCTCTCACTCAGTCTCTCTCTCTCTCTCTCTCTCTCTCTCTCTCTCTCTCTCTCTCTCTCTCTCTCTCTCTCTCTCTCTCGATCTCGACGGCTCTCTGGCAGCTGTCACTCTGCCGGGAGAAAAGGCACGGAATGTTTTCGAGGCATGCTGAGGCGCATCAGGCATTGCTCGGGGAAGATGACGGGGCTGAAACAGCGTCAGCACTACTCGACTGAGAGCAACACGCTCTGCCTCTCTGCATAAATCTATACATATCTCTAAGCACTGCTTATTCTCTATCACCTCTAGTGTAGCACCATTCTAATATATCAGCCCAGTGCCAGGCGCTCTCTTTTTTTCATATTCATAGATGTTCTTTGCTGAATTTTTATGGCCCCAAGATAGTGGCAGATTTAAAATCTTCTCTCACCTCCCAGCTGTCACTCTGTGTCCTCACTCCATATCCCTTCACTGACGCATAGACCAGGTCTGCCCTTCTACCATGTACAGTTACAGCCAGGTAACCCACATTTGTGGCTGGCAGAGTGTTTTTTCAAATTTGCACAAATAAGGAGACGTCAGCGGAGGCATGTAAAAGGAGGCCTGGGATGTACGAGTAAGGGTTGCTCTTTGAATTGTTTGGGCATGCGATGGTCCGGTTCCTTTAGTACCCATCCTCTCCCCATCTAGCTTTTATGTAGTGCTTAGCAGGAAATGCTGTCAGGTTTGATTGGTGCGTGTTAGATATCACTCCGAGTTCAGACCCGAGATCTTTATAACAGATGGCTGACAGGGCTCGCTGTCCTGACTTGATGAGTCAGCAAGCATCCCTACATGTCAGCATGTCATCTCAGAAAGGCTACAGCGCTGACTGGCTTGCTTTCATCGTGCTGTTCATAATCTTGGCCAGCAGTCTGAATGCAAATGTGCAAGCAGCGAGCAGCAGCAGCAGCAGCAGTAGGATTCTGTGCTTGCGAGGCAGAGCTGCAGCCTGGTCCCTAGGGAGCGCCGCTAGAACCGGAGAGGAAAGAAAACGCAGAGGCCTGCTGTTGTCTTGTCACCGTGAAGAGAAATGGACAGAGTAATTGCGTTGTTCCTGGGCTTGAGGAATCCCATCAGCCACGAGCCAGTGCTGTCAGAGGACATAAAGACAGCACTAAAAACGCGGCTCTTCCTCGACACGTCGCGCAGCCTGAGCCTCCGCAAAACGACAGGGGCAAAAAGACAGATGGATTAGCCATGGAGGGCTACAGATGAGAGTTAAAAACACTGTGAAATATGTTGGGGTGGCAGACAGCCAAGACAAGGGCACAGGGTATGCGTTTCAGTTGCCAAAGACGGCATAGGATGGATAGGACTTGTGTTTATAAATGGCTCTATACTTCTCAACCTGTTTTGTCTTCAACCATCTTCTTTATTTCTGCCTGGGCGTCTCTGCTATCCAGGCTGCCAGATATCAATGCTGACCAGACAGAAGGCAAGATATAGCATGTTTTTTTTTTTAAACCTCAAAAGGAGCCTTATGACTGCTTAAGGAGCTCTCTTGTTAGCTGTTATCATTGCCCTGTGTGAGAGGTGAGCTGCGTGATCCTCAATACTCAAACTCTCAACACAATTAAGCGTACTGCGGGAGAAGTCCTGGCTCCCTGCACCATACGTCTCGCCAGCAGAGCGAGTTAATTGTGTTTGGAGTAACGTTCCTGTTATTTAAGCATGACATCGGTAACCACACATTTTCTTGGTATCGTTCATGATGTAGCTTCAAGAATTGATACTTTTTAACGGCTGCTTCTTTCGTCGCCGTTAGCTTGTCTTTAAAGGTCCATCAAACCACTTCACTGCTCCACTGGTGCATTTTAATGGTTGCTTCTTGCTGATAAGAAAGTAAGTGTCTGTCCCAGTTTTTGCACAATAAGATGAACTTTAGCACTCACAGCTCAGGTGTACAACAACAAAAAAGCGTTAAATCTGGGTGTAGGAGAGGTGTTAGCCAGTCCCTGTGCACTTTTCACCCTCAGCCAAACACACCGTGCCACCTCTGCATACTCCCAGCGGACGACACCAGAAGCGCTCCTTTCTCAACTCTTTTCTGGCTGCAGTGTCCTCCAGCTCTCTTTGTTGTCTGTTTTTTTTATTTTGAAGTCTGCACTAAAATGCTTTCACATGGGCTTAATCTCTTGTCCTCTCTTCTTTTCCAGATGGTCACAAGAACAAAGAAAATATTTGTAGGCGGATTATCAGCTAACACAGTAGTCGAAGATGTGAAGCAGTATTTCGAACAGTTTGGCAAGGTAAGACCCAGTGTTTGCTGATTGGGAAACGCTTCCTTTCATCTGCAACTTTTATGCTTGAAAACTTTCCCTTTAGCTTCTATATAAAGTCTAGATAAAATTGCCAAAGTGGCTGGTCCAGATGTAAGAGCTCACACACAGCTGTTAGACTCAGAACTTCAACACTCACTGGTCAGTAGACAGACACAGGATTGCGGTTTCTTTCATTTAAGAGCAGTCCGTGTACATAGGGCCGGCCTGTCTGTTTAATCAGCCAGATGTGTGTTGGTTGGATCAAGTACATGTTTTATGCACACTTGTAATTGGCTCACGGAGATGTTTTGAGTGAACTAGTGCTGTCCAGAACAATGATTAAGCTTGCAGTGTTTTTTCTGATATCTATTGCTTCTCAGGTCACAAGGCTATATTTTCACACTTAGCTGAAACCGCGCCTGTTATCGAAGGCCGCGTCTCACTGTCTGCCAAACTGAGTAGGTAATTTATTGGAATGGACTGCCTGATTCCTGGCTAAGTAGGTGTCACATTAGTGGTGCTGTTTGTTGTTAAGTTGGAGAAAGATGTCTTGGTTTAATGAACTGTCTCCTCAATTAAACTAGGAATAAACTAATCTCACGAAGAGAGATGTCTTTGGTGCGAGAAAAAAAGAAATGTAGTAATTGAAATCTTTGGGTATCTGTGGCAGTTGTTTGGGATAAGTGTGTGTGCGTGTGTGTGTGTGTGTGCGTGTGTGTGTGTGTGTGTGGTGTGTGGGGGCCTGTCTGGGTTTTCTGAATTAGTTTTCTGAGATGAGAAGGCTGTATATTACTTTGTAGCCCTTCCCTGATGACTCTGCATGTCTGCCTACACAAAGATTTGCCATACTGCTGTGGGATAAGCTGATACTTAGCTTGAGATAAGGGGTTTGTGTGTGTGTGTGAGAGAGAGAGCGAGAGAGAGCGAGAGAGAGCGAGAGAGAGCGAGAGAGAGAGAGTAGGCCAATTAATAGTGCCTTTGCAGGCAAAGAGAGAGCTTCCTGGGAGGACAGCAGGTGGCATGGGGCAGGAAGGTCACAGAATCTGTCTCTTCGGATGCGGTGCTCTTCCTGAACCCCTTTTCTACTCCATGACAGCTTACACACACACTCACACTCTCTCTCTCTCTCTCTCGCACACACACACACACACACACACACACACACACACACACACACACACACACACACACACACACACACACACCGACACACACACACACACACACACACACACACACACACACACACACACACACACACACACACACACACACACACACACACACACACACACACACTTCTTTAAGAATTACTAGGAGGCCTAAGACACATTGAATTCACACCTCTACAGATCCAGAAAAATCCTTGCACGTAGGTGTTTAGAGCCGAAACTGCGTCACTGTTACGTCCCGTCTCTTTGTGCTAATGAAACCTATCGCCAATGGTTTCAACTCCAAACATTAACTCACAACATGATCCATTATTCAACTAGATTCCTCACTTCCAAAACCACAATCTTGTGTTGACGAGAGAGTTTAGCTCCGCCCACAGATGTAACCGTTTCCCCAAAAGACGACTCAGGATGATTTCAACAGAGGTGTGGGTTTATGAAGAGAAGGGGAGGAAGTGTCAGGCTTTTATCACATGCAGGCTTGCATACAGCTCTAAAAATACTACCTGTTCACTCAGAAATCATCAAAATTCAGCAATTCGGATGAAATAATTTAGTTACATTATATATTTTAGCAAGTTCTAACATTTGAATATGTCATTTTTGATACTTATTCTGAATACTTCTCATAATCTCTGTTAAATATGACACTATATCTGAGAATTTTATATATTGCACAGCCGTGTTTGTCCTGATGATTGTGCAGAAAGTCTGCTTATTCCGTGTCCAATTAGAGGAGATGGATTATACTCACTCGCAGGTTTATTGTAATCAGCTTGGACCACCTCTGTAAGCACAGTGTGTTTATTTGTCTAAGCTGAAGGCACTCTTCAGCACTGCCACCTCTCTCCAGCTCCCTCTCCTGTCTGTCCTGTGTCCTTTATGCTTGCTCTGGACTTCTCTGTCCTTCTCTTAGCTTCACTTTGGTTTCATTTGGCCTGAGAGTTCTTTCCAAGCCAGTGCTACAGTCCACCTACAGTCAGTTCATTGTGCCTCATGTGTCCTCGCTCATATCAGAGCGGGTGTTGTGCCGTGGGGAACTTTTACCCTAAGAGGACACAGACCTGAGAGAGACCTGAGAGAGAATTAGTATGCCAGTGCTGCCAGCATGAAATTACTATCATTTAGAGGAGCAGTCTCCAATCTTATCCGAAAATGGCCGGTGTGGGTGCAGGTTTTCATTCCAACCAAGCAGAAGCCACACCTGATTCCACCTGTTTCATCAGCTGTTCTCGGCTTTTAGTTGACTCTGGTGTGGCTTCTGCTTGGGTGGAATGAAAACCTGCACCCACACCGGCCCTTTTCGGATAAGATTGGATACCCCTGGTATAGAGAATAAAAGATGTATTGTCTCATTGTTTATTTGATCATCATGACTGCTCATCAGTTAAGCAGCCAGGGGTCATGGCAAAGGGTGTGAAGTCTTTAGGGAGATTCCATGATTAGGGTGGACTTCATGTCCCACTGAGTTTCCATTTATAAATAAGTACGTACAGTAAAGCCGAGAGATATTTTAAACACAGGACACAAGATTTGTACGTATTTTAGATTGAGAACTTTAAATATAATAAAAGCTTCCTAATAATCAATAAAATACCTATTTATTGTATTCAATATCTCTAGATTCAATACTCCATTCCTGTCAGCTGTCCGTTACAGTTTATTAAAATATGTAGATGGTTGTCCCACTCATCCCAGTCTAGACTCAGGACACACCCACGGACCTTTGGCTGAACTTCTGATGCATTTGGCACATAAAATGTAAACACTTTAGAAGTTTTGAAGTCGTCATCTGATTGGTTTGGCTTCTGGGAAATGTGTGTCTATTTTTAACGGTCCACCCGGAAACATGGCCGTGATGACGCACTATTTTGCTCTTGGAAGAAGAAAGCTGTCATTTTCACAAGTGTGACTGTTTACGAGGATCAGCAAAGTGCTGGATTTATAATAATAATAATACAAAGTTCACCGTAGAAACTCTTTAATTCGCACAAATTTTTTTTCAACAGACTGTTTTTGTCATCGTGTCGTGGCATCGACTTATTCACGCTTCGAAAGAAAACAAATAAAGTGTGATTGGTCGCTTTACATGTCAGTCAGACCTCATGGTCGGTTCTTGGATAATAAAAGCTGCTGTGGAGTCCAGACCTCCTGCTGTCGATCTGAAGCGCTCACTCAGCCTGCAAATTCACAATAAGAAATGTCTGAAGATTCCACAGCAATGTTGCATCATACAAATTTCCTGAAGATCAAGAAAACAAGAAACAGAAGCTCTCTCAATCTGGGTCTTTTTTCACTGATATGATGTCACTGACTGACAAGGTCACTATAAATGCAGTAAGGTCATGAGACTGTTTCTAAACAATAACGTTTCATTTTTCACAGTTGCAAGGCCGAAACAGCTTCTCTATCACCCTTAAAACGGATATTTTTTCCAGGTTCACCATTGAATAGTAAATGTATCTATTTCTTAGTAGAGCGGCTGAACTGCAGCAGGTGGTGATTAGTCTACACGTCCTGGCTGCGTCCTGGTGTCTCTGTAACGCCATACATTTCTGTATCAGTCCTTAAAAACGTGCGGAGAAGAGACGAGCCACGTATTAACAAAAAGAAAGAAATAAAAAATAAAAAATGAGTGTGCGCTCTCCATAATGACAGCGTTCAAAAGAGCTCAGTGTTAATTTAACATACCTGGTGAACCGCTAACATTTAATAACAACGTTTCGATTCACCTCAGGCGCAGGTAATAAAAAGCGTGCTCCGCTCTGTTAGCACCTAGCGCAAAGCTTCGTGCATCACTGGGCACTTAAAGTCTCATTTGATGAGCTCATTTAATGGGGGTGTTTATGGATTCGCTATCCGAAGTGGAGCTCCGAGGCTGTGTCACTCTATACACACTGAGGCACAGAGTGAAAACACAGTACGGCTTCAGTGGCCGGAGTCTCGCTGGCGATCATCCAGAGATGTCCTTACTGATGAAACAGTGTAATCCAGCCAAGCGCTAGGACAACATAAACACTCATAAACGTGTCTGGCAACAGTGTGCAAACATGCTAAAGGTGTAATGTTATTGCTTATATAACCTTTCAATGATATATTTTCCTTTACATCATTAATTAGCACTTCTTTCCTCTTGAATATAGATTTTCACAGGCGTTTTCAGTAGCATACCGCGTAGTGTTTGCATATGCCATTGAGTACATACAGTATAAGAAGTAGTTTTTTTCTTTTCTAATTAAAACTCAATGATGAACTTTTGTAGTGTGTGGTGTGTATGTGGTGCAGTCTTATCCGTGAGCCCTGCAGTCATAATACCAGACGTGTTTCTCTTTGCACTGAGCAGGTTAGGAGTAACACCCCAGTGGCTTCACACAAGCAGGAACCACATAACAAAAGGTAGAAAATCTTTAAGATGGAGGAAATACTCAATCCTAAACTCGCTGCTCTTCAGTGCCCTCTGGAGAGTAGGAGGGAAACAAATGAGGAGTTAGCGAGGGATGAAAAGAGCAGGAGTGGAAAAGCACTGCCTTTTATTCTTTTTTCCCCTCCTGTCTGCAGGATTAGTTCGGAGGTGATGCTTACTCCCCACCTCTCGCTCCGTCGCTCCCTCCACCCTCGCCGGGTTGCCTTGCCGAGCCCACAACTGTGTTTGTTTCACTACAGACTCTTTAACAAGCTCTCGAAATGGTTTTCATAGCGTCTGTGCCAACCAGTGAAACCAAATCTTCTTGTGAAGATTGAAAACACAATTGATTTTGGTGCAGGCTCAGGCTGCCAGCCCACAGCTCCGTTATTCGCTTGCCCCCTCCATGAGCAGTGTCACTGATCTTCCAGAGCTCAAGATTGATCTCTTGTCTGTTCCCCACTTTTTTTTTTCTTCCCAATAGGTTGGACTCTGTTAGACTTGGAATCCATCTCTTACCTCTCTACACCTTACACCTTATATTTAAACCTGTACGGCTCACACCTCGGCTTTCTCGCGGAATTCCTTTTTTGCCGAATTTTCCCTTTATTGTTCCTGAATAGATTCAAATAAAATGTAAAAAAAAAAATTATAATTGCCTCTGACAGCTGTTTCTTAACGCACAGAAGGTTAATATTTTTATTTAAATAGTCTTGAGCACAAGGGAGCAGCCCAGACTGTCGTCTTAACAGTTGGTGTGTGTGTGTGTGTGTGTGTGTGTGTGTGTGTGTGTGTGTGTGTGTGTGTGTGTGTGTGTGTGTGTGTGTGTGCGCGTACTTTTGAAAGAGTTTTGCCATGAGAAAAAAAAAGCCGACTAGGCACCCCGAAGATTTCTCCTCAGCTCCAGGGGCTGCCGCAAAGCTTTAAAGGCAGCAAAATCACTGGCGGTTATGGGCTCTAAAGCTCCAGGAATGAAAGTGAACCGAGCATGCTGTTTGGGGAAAAAGAGACAAATGATTTAATATTCTCCCTGACCTTTGTTTGCTCTGAGTATTGGCAATGTATCCAAGAGTCAAGGGGGGACGATTTTTAAAACGCCCACTTGAGGATAGGAAGTTAAACAGCTTCTTGGCAGCCATTTCCATTTTAATTCTATCTGCTGTGCTTTTTTCTTCCTTTCCTCTTCTCCTTTCGGAGCAGCTCTCTGAAGCTCGTGGTGCACACCCTGTAACACTGACCATTTGTAACCCGCCTTCACTTGTTAGCCTACCGTTGCATTTAAGAGCCTTTTTATTTATCAGACGGCGCGGCTTTTATCGAAATAAAAGACGGATATTTGCGACGTAGAGGCAATTATTTTCACAGCTGCTCTTTTTTCTTCATTATTAAACATTTACACAGTACATTTCCTAGAGTTCTGTTACATTCGATTGTGTTTTTTCCCCTCTGGCTTTGATGCTTTTGTTCTCGAAAAGTTAATAAGCAATAAGGTAGAAATCCACGTGTTCATCAGAAGAAGGATTCACATATTTTTTTTTTTTTACGTATTTGGTCTTGATTAAAAAGCTTTCCCGTAAGTTAATCTAACCTGCTAATCTCTCTTTTTACTGATTGCTTGTTCTTCAAAGCGCCTGTGTACTAAGCTGATTTCAGGAACAGAGGAGCTGAACTCTCTGAGATGCTGTATATTGTAAACGGGGGGCACGCTCGCTTAGTGGTTAGCATGTTTGCCTGGCTTTTCCAGTGTTGGGGGTTTGAGCCCTGCCTCTGCCCTGTGTGTTTGTGTGTGTGTGTGTGTGTGTGTGTGTGTGTGTGTGTGTGTGTGTGTGTGTGTGTGTGTGTGTGTGTGTGTGTGTGTGTGTGTGGAGTTTACGTTTTCCCTGTGCTTTGAGGGGTTCCTCCAAAGATCAAAGACATGCATTGTAAGTTTATTGGCATCTCTGAGCTGTCAGTAGTGTGTGAATAGGTGTGTGTGTGTGTGTGTGTGTGTGTGTGTGTGTGTGTGTGTGTGTGTGTGTTTGTGTGTGTGAGATATTGTCAACCAGGTCTTCCCCCACCTTGTGCCCTGAGTCCCCGAGACAGAATCCAGGTTCCCCACAAGCCTGTGTAGGATAAGCGCCTGCAAAAAAAGGACGGGCGGATGGACGGTTTTATAAATGTGATCTGATTCCACCAGCTTCATGACCTGATTTACTTTTAGCACAGAACTGAAACTTGAAATAACTTAATGAGATTTGAAAGAAAACCAAAGAAAGCTTTGGTTTTTGTTAGGTCATTGATCTCGAAATTTCTTATCAGTGATCGTCTATACTAGAACACTGTAATAAAGTAGTTTAAGTATTACTAAGCTAAAAACATCATCGGCAAAGGGTGATGCGCTCCATATGATCAGGTTATATTCCCAGTCTCTAAAGGTTGCTCATGTGTAGTATGTTTTCATTTTCATCTCAAGTTTTCTGTTGACTTTAGTGAAACAATACGCTTCACTTGGTAAGTGTTTAAACACAGCACGCTCGTGCTCGGGTTACGTGTCACATGGTGCCGTGATGCTGCACTATGCTGTAACTTTAACACACATTATTTGTACCTGATTACTTTTATCTGCCAAACTACATGTTCCCTGAGGACACGATCGTGTTTTTAAATTATGAAACTTTTTCTGGTTGGAAACATTTATAAAAATGTTAACTGTAGTTTACAGCAGAAGGATGGATAGATGGAGGGAAGGATGGACAGATGAATGATTGGATAGATGGATGAATGGATGGATGGATGGACGGATAGAATGGATAGATTGATGGAGGGATGGATGTACAGATGGATGGATGGACAGATGGATGGATGAGGGGAAGGAGGGACAGATGGATGGACAGATGGATGGAGGGATGGATAGAATTAATAGATTTATGGAGGGATTAGATGGACAAATGGATGAAAGGATGGATGGATGGATGGATGGATAAGGGGAAGAGGGACAGATGGATGGACGGATGGATGGAGGGAAGGATGGAGGGATGGATGTATGGACAGAAAGATGGATGGATGAGCAGACCGTCATATGAGAGTCAAACACACAATCAAACAGTTTGTCACTCACTTAAAGAGACTAAACAGACAGACACACATATGTGACATGGGCTATTTGTTGCTCTGTAAGTGCAGTGCACTCAAAACCTTGCAGTTAATACATGACATGCAAAAAGGGAGTCGCTGTCTAGACCTCAACACTGTCTTTTATGTGCAAGGAACAAAGAGAACAACAGGTTCATCCATGTAACTTTGACTTAGTCAGACTCGCTGCCATTTTATAAAGGACACAAACATGATGCAACATCAGAGAAATCATCAGGAGAGAATAAAAAACTAACTAACAGTTTGGGGAATTTTATACTTATTCTCTTTGTGGGCTAATATGTTCCACATGCATAAGTCTAGCGTGGTGTACAGCATGCTCTGGACGTCTCAGACCACACCGATAAGCTGGGATTTTCTTTTTACTCAGTTATTCTCAATAATATCATTTCTAATGACAATTGTTGTCAAATCTGTTTTAATCTCATTAATTATATGAGTCTTGATGAACATTTTAATGAACATCCGTCACTCAAGAATAATACGAAATCTTTTTTTTTTTTAACATGCGAAGTTATTCTCTTTTGTCATATTGTATCTAGATTTTCTCTTAAAGTTCTATACCCTTTTCATGCGGACATAATGTCATTGCTACTTGCCTTGGCTCCTGCTTCTGCTTTATCTAGCTAAATCTTTCAAATGGGGTTCCTCTGGATAAGCATGGATTGGCTTGATTTCCTTTGAACTGAGTCATTGGGTAGTGTGTAGATACGGCTTTCTGGCCAGGCACTTCTGTTTAAAGGAGCAGCTATTTTAAGAAGATTGACCATGATTGAAGAGGATTTGCAGGCCCTGCTAACATGAGAGATAGCACGCCTCAATCTGGGCTCTATTGGAGGGTGTGCAAGCTGTAGAAGTAAGATGATGGGATGGAGTGTAAAAGTAAAACGCTTCTCTCTCCAATGCCATTGCCCACATATGAAGATCTTTCTCGAAGATCTGCCAGGGCTTTTTGGCTCAGCCCCATCGACTGCATTGAGTGACTCTATCAGATTAGCTTCAGATGGTCTCTCTGTGCCTGAAGCAGCGTAGATTGCAATCTCCTCCAGCACTTCCTTGGCATGGAGTGTGCCAATGAAATCAGCGTGCACAACTATTAGGATTTAACAGGGGACATAAAGGCTATTACCAAGGAAACCTTGGCATTTTCAGCCCTCAGCTAGTAGCCACCTGCTCACCTGTGGTGGTGCTCTTGGAGTGGTAATAACTGTGGACTCAGGGGGTTTCCTGTGATCCTCCAGCCATAAGGGCAGATTCCAAGATGTGGCTCTAAAATAAAGGTTCACCTTTCAGGTCACCTCCTGGACTGACACCTCTGCTGGGTTCAGGGCTTCTGAAAGCATGCCAGTAACTGATATTTCCCAAAGTCTTCCAGGAGCAAAGCCACTGTTTGAACTGACAGCTTCTTTTTAAGCTAGCTTGCTTTTCAAAAAAACCCAAACAGTTGGATTAGCGGCCCGCAGTTCAAACTGCAGATTGTTGTGAACGTTTTTTTTTTTTTTGTTGTTTTAACTTTGGAGCCTTCATCTTCCAAGACTCTCATGTCACACCAGCAGAAGCAGTGGATGCAAAAACGAGCATGACTCAGTGTGAAAACAGATAATATGAGTTTGGTAAAGGACAAAAAAAGATAAAAGAGAAAATTATAAGCATCTCCTGATTGCTCTAACAGCATGGGTACTGATTTTGTGGAGAGCTGCCTGTTCGTTAGCGTACTGTCACATAATACGGTGCTAGGGTAACAAAAATTGACACAAAACAATATCCCACTGGGATATCTACCTCCTGTGCTTCAAATGTTTCAAAAACTCTTGGTAATGGCCTTGTTTTTTAGTTGTTTTTTGGTCTCTACTTACTTTGTGTGTTTAGATGAAGGTAGAAGCTTGCAGTGTTTTTTCTCTCCAAACTGTGGCTTGATGTAAAGCTTTAATGAAGCCTCGAAGGTATTGAGCATCATATACAATTACTGTGCTTACATGGCGGAGAACGAGTGTGTAAGTCGCACTTACTGGAGCCCAGAGCGCCGCATTGGGAGCCGTAGTGGAAGTCTGCCAGCGTTCGAGAGACACATCAGAAGGAGAAAAAAAAAAAACCCATCACACACATACTTACACGCACGCTCAATAATTAGACAGTATTCACTATGAGACGCAGCCTTACCGAAAGGGCATGTCCTTTTAAATGAGTGTCAACAATGGTGTGGTTCTGCTATGTCAGTTTGCTAGATGGAGGAGAAGAGCTGGATAACTGGATGAGGCAGATCGAATAGATAAATAGATCTGCTGCATGCCGGCAGTGTGTGTGGAATAGTGTGTGTGTGCGCCAGCAAGCTCTCCACGAGCATTCTCGTTGTATGAGTCAAGCACACAAGGAAACGTTGAAGGACTTGCCAAGATGCAGTCCTAATTAACTGAAATGCCAACGTTTACCCACTTTTTCCCCAAAACAAACTTTGAAATCATCTCTAGGGGGCTCAGCGGCCACCACTGATGAGACGTCGGCGTACCTGCCACAGAGGAACGTTTTCAGCTCAGGAATACACAATAGGGAAGTCGGGTTCATCCTCGAAAGAGATAGCTCCTGCAGTGTAGTCTAGCGAGAAGCCAAGGTCAACCATCTCCTCATATCATGTTCCTATTCACAGTGGGCGTCTCAGACAGCAGGGATGCTATCCCCTCTTGTTGCTCGAATGATTAGAGAGGAGGAGGTGAGAAATAAAAGAAAGAACAATAGCTCGCTTCGGATGCTATTTATTTTTAAGGAGCGACACAAAACCCGAGAAGACGTTCTACGTCTTAGCATGAGGTATACGGCGCACCTTGTAAAGAGATTTCTAACAAAGCTCCTCAATATTGCGCTGGCGAAATAGCCTTGACAGAAGACAGCACATCTCCTGTCACGCTAATGATATATAACTGTTTATAAGGAAGCGTATTGTGTATGACACTTCAGGAAATGATACTTTCAGAGTCTCCTAGCAGCTCAAGCTTTGAGCCAGAGCACACACTTGCTTGGCTTCTTTCCCAGACAGCGGAGACCCTTGGAAATTAACAACATTCACGATCCATTAAAATAAATACTATTTTGGGGGACTGATTTATTCTTTCCAGAAAGTTTCCAACAAGAGCAGCGTAGCCCTATGAATGTCACCTTGAACAGATTAAGACAAAGATGGACTGTACCTGTTTACACCGATTGCGAGTCAATCTTACATTTCTGGCTGTCCTGGTAAACATTTTCAAGGCCGCGTAGAGGAACCGGAGACGTGATATGCCTCAGTTGCCCCCTCGCAGGCTGAGAGGAAAAGACAGATTTGTCATTTTACCCGACGCCATTGAGGAGCTGACCAATCCGTCTGCGCTGCAGCCTCAAGAGCACAATTCCACAATGAGGGAGTGAACGATGAACCTCGTTCAAAAGGAGCGGAACAAAGCGGACACGAGTTCTAATTTCCCTCCGCAGCAGGTGGTTGTCATCCGTCGTTCCAAACAGCTGGCTGGAGGCGGGCGAGAGAGGAGGCCGGGGCTTAGTGTCCCCTTCAGCCGTCTTAATGACAGCATTCAACATTCTGTCCTCCAAACCGCACCATCACTCACAGATGTTCAGAGCATTCCCCTGAAGTGAAGACCTCCATATTGGAGTCACCAAAAAAAAAAGTAATTAGACACAATTGTTGTGAGTGTACTGGGACTTACTATATGATCTTGAACAGATTGATCTCACTGAGTTTCGGTAAAGTGTCGTTCTTTGGTGTGGAATGAGAGAAGGAAGGCAAAGTGGGAAAAATCTGATGCAACACCTTCTGTTCTGGAAACCTCTATCTTCTCTACCATCACAAAGCCAGCTGTTTACACAAGTTTTCAGTAGGAAGGTAGGACAAAAGCGTCTTGTTTTTCTAGATTTCAGATGATTGATATATGAAAGCTCATATCATCACCCAGTGCCTCATTTTTATGCAAACCTGCCCTTCTCTTAGAAAACAATGCTGTATACCAAAGTATATGTCGACTTAAGTATGAATATTTCTGGTGGTTTTAATCCTCTTTACTTTTTTTTTTGAATACACTTCCAAGACATCAGCTGTCTTTCCCTTGTCATTGCTTAGGTGGTGGCTCAAGTGGTTAAGGCTCTGGTGAAGATTGGGGTTTAAGCCCCAGCACTGTTAGGCCCTTGAGCAAGGCCCTTAATCCTTTCTGCTCCAGGGGTGCTGTATCATGGCTGATCCTGTGCTCTGACCCCAACCTCCAAAGTTGGGATATGTGAAGAAAGAATTTCACTGTGCTGTATTGTATATGTGACAAAATAAAGGCTTGTGTTCTATCATAACAGTGAAATCCGGACTCAAGATCTGGTAGCTGCTGTAACCGGCTGCCACAAGCGTGACGCCATCTTAGCTAACAAACGTTCACGTGATAGATAGAATGTAAAGCTTGATTAAGTTATCTAAACGGATTTCTTCATAAAATCCAATTGCCACGACAAGTTCTACATATTGAACTTAACGGAATCCATTGTCATGACTACTTGTGACTCGACTACAGGTTACTGGTGTTTTACGGCAGGTGAACTTTTTTCGTTTCTGAGTTAAACCATCTTCAATGTTTTACAGTGTAGGAATAGTTCCTTCTATTATTTGTCTAAACATTTGTGAAAAAACTTTAATGTCTATTAACACGAGGAAGAGCGTTCAACAGTTAACAATTAGATCCATGACATAATTATCATGTGCAGTTAGCTTGTGTCAGATAGAGTGCAGTGCAGTGGAGTGAGTGAAGCTACAGAAACATAGATAAATTTAGCACATGAGTACAATTACTGATATGTTGATATGAATGAAAGGAAACCGAACATAATATTGTTTTAAAGTGCAGAATGTGCGCAACATGTGTGCAGATTTTCTGTGAAATTTGAAACTGAACTGTGCTACAGTCCGGCTGAGGTAGTTAGTGTTATAAGACAAAAAGTAAGTGTAGAAACCTCTGAGCTCTAGGTGTTCTTGTGGTTTTGATCTCAAATGGACTGCAGGAAGAAGCTCCTCTTTATTCCCTTTGCCTTCAAGGAGCAGAAACACTTCCCCGATAGCATCAGGAAAAACGGCGAACAGTTAATTTTTTTAATTTGTAATGCGGCTTGCAAAGATTTTGTGCTTTTTTTGTGTGGAAAGCTACTCAAAGCACAGAATACTTCTGTTAAACTTTTAGCAGTGACAACACATCTTTTAGTACTCATGTTAAGCGCACGTGAATCGTGAACACACGTTGATTGTAACGCAGTTAATTTCTGAAACATGTGGGACAATCCTGGAGGCCCTAATATCTGATATTTATAGTACAAGGTCAGAGCACGCTGACCTGTGACTGATCTCTGATCTTTGTCGTGTTTTGAAATTCACTATCAGTGGGAATGAAACACTGGGATGTTGTCTTCGATCCATTATGTTGTGATCTCTACAATCAGAGAATATTGGCCCTGTGTGAATTTTGTGCGAAGAAAGCAATAAAAAAGGAAGACAAATAAGTCATAATAATTGGCGCACATCATGGGTGATTATGAAGAAGAAGTAGAAGATTGTGGACTGTTTTCCTGTTGTGTTTCTGCCAAGCCTAATTATCTGTGATGCCTCATCTTAGCCGCAGCGTCGAACATCCTTAACAAATGAACAGAACTCACCGCTGGAAAAAAGCTGGCCAAGCGCAAGTGCGCTGTATTTATCTGAGCAAAGTGAAGTCCAAGCAGTGGTTTAATCTCTCACAACAGGAAGCAGAAGGAGAATGGAATGGGCTGAGTCATGTGTAATTAACATTAGCATGCATGCAGCAAACACGCCTGGAGAAAACCCACAGAATAGTCGCTTATACGCTTTTTATGCTTCTGATCAGTGACTGCACTGTAGCACAATACTGACCACAACATCGTGGCCATGATGAAGAGAAAATTTTTCATCATCCTCCCTTCGAATCCATCTGCATCCTGGTGACTCTATGTGGTTGCATATTTGTTAATTGTTTGGCACTGAATCGTAGTTGTAGTGGATTTAGAATTTGCATTGTGAGATGTTGTATTGTGAGTGCTGAAGTTGGACAGATTGTTTTGTTTAAGCCTCGTCAATTCTTGGTCCACGACTGACAGGCACTGCGCTCAGGTGGGTGCTAAGCTGCCCGTCACTGGCACACGCTGCCAGTCCCACTGTTTATGTTTATGACGAGCAGAGCCATGTGCCAACGGACACCCGCTGAGAGAGCGTGGGAAGAGATTTTAGTAGCTTTTATGCTCCAAATCTCATCTTGTTACTCACCAAGTGTAAATTACTGTGCACATGTTGTACCGTCTGCCTTTCTACGCATTATACTCAAATTTCTATGTTAGCGCTTCTTTTTTTTTTCGCGCCTTGTTGGACAAATGTTGCCATTGTTGATCATGTCTCAACTTTTATTCGTAACTGCTGGTGAACCAGGAAAGTAAAATAAAAAAATGACTCACCGACTTAACGACTTTCGTTTAATTCAAAGTTTTCATTGGGCACGTAGCTATGTTTAAACATCATGCACATCACAGGGCTGAGACGCTGTAATTATAGCGCGTACTGTACTTCCGACTCCCACCACCTGCTGAATGACACACATCAGCTGAGGCACGACGTGGGTTGATGTAGAACAATTTTTACAAGGCACATTAATTTGCATGAAATTAGAAGCGCTGATGAAACCAAGTGAAATACAAAGCGAGCTGGACACAATGCTGTCAGTGCAATCACCTCACTGGTAAACATATCAAGAGAAACTCGCCAAAGTGTTGAGTGATGAATCCACTGTGTTAGGACAGAACACCACAGATCAACGCTGATGTTTTTGTCTACGGTGCAAACAACATGAACTACAGTAGAAAATGGATTAGAAGAGAATTTTACTCCTCAATTTATTGCTTCCCTCGAATTTACTGCGCTTAGTTGACCTTTCTTATTCCATTACTTTAGATATCACCTTTTATCCTGGGCAAGCAGACTTCCAACCAAAACCAGGTTCCCTGTGAGCCTGTAGGATAAGCAGTGTATAGCTTATGAATGGATGGATGCACACTGTAATGTCTATTACATGTATATGTATATTATTACACATATTCTATTACACACAAACACTGAAAGAGATGCATATCTGTATCTGAGAGAGAGACAGAGACAGAGAGAGAGAGAGAGAGAGACAGACAGAGAGACAGACAGAGAGAGTGAGACAGAGAGACAGACAGAAAGAGAGAGAGACAGAGACAGAGAGAGAGAGAGAGAGAGAGACAGACAGAGAGAGTGAGACAGAGAGACAGACAGACAGAGAGAGAGAAAGAGAGAGAGAGACAAACAGAGAGAGAGAGAGAGAGAGAGAGAGAGAGAGAGAGAGATGACAGACAGAGAGAGAGAGAGAGAGAGAGAGAGAGACGACAGAGAGAGAGAGAGAGAGAGACAGAGAGAGAGAGAGACAGAGAGAGAGAGAGAGAAAGAGAGAGAGACAGACAGAGAGAGAGAGAGACGACAGAGAGAGAGAGAGAGAGAGACAGAGAGAGAGAGAGAGAGAGAGAGAGAACTAAAAATGGCTCTTGGACAGATCATTATATCTTTATCGTTTTTACTTATCAAATAAATGATAGCATTTATGTAGACATTAGCCTACTACTAATACACAGTGCACCCAAGTGATAATACATGCATACTGTAATTGCCTGAGTAATAACACACACACACACACACATATACACACACTCACACACAAGTTCACACATCTGACACACTGATGTGTAAATGTAAGTGTGATGCCAATGATGAGAAACACTGTTATTATTTGCCTGATATCAAGAGAGTTGATGATTTTCAAGACTTTTCATTAACAACTGTTCATTCTTGGTCTTGTGCATTAACTGCCAATATAGAATGAAGAGGCATAACTGTACATTACGCCTCCATCTCGCATTCTCTTGTCCCCACGGAAATAATCAGCAGCTCTTGTTGTGTTGCTTAGCTAAACACACAGCGTTCTGTTAGAGTTTGCGAGTGCGTCATCCTGTTTGTAAGCTGTAAATATATTTGTTGTTGGAGTCTTGTAATAATTTACACTAAAGTTTTAGTAAAAAAAAAAGACTTTTTCAGTTTATTTTATTAGAAACCAATAAAACAAAAGACTGGCTCCAAATAGTTTGTAAAATCACTTTCTACACAAATCTTCTGCTTTTGGCTTTTCCTGTTAGGGGTCGCCACAGCGAATCATCTGTTACAGTACCACTACCAACTCTATCCTCTGCATCCTCTACTCTTGCACCATTTAACACATCCATACTGTATATCTCCTCTTTGACCTTCCTCTTGACCTCTTAACTGGCAGCTCCATCTCCCAACATCATTCTCCCAATATAACCATCTCCATCCTCTGTACATGTCCAAACCATCTCAATCTTGCCTCTCTGACCTTGTCCACAAAACAGCCAACCTGAGCTGTCCCCCTAATGTGTTCGTTCCTAATTCTGTCCATCCTCGTCACTCCTAAAGAGAACCTCAACATCCTCATCTCTGCTACCTCCATCTCTGCCTCATGTCTTTTCCTCACTGCTACAGTCTGTAACCCATACAGCAAAGCTGCTCTCACTACAGGCTTCCTTTGATTCTTGCTGACACTCTTCTGTCACACAACAGAACACTCCTGACTCTTTTCTCCACCCACTCCGACCCACCTGCACTCGCCTCTTCACCTCTTTTCCACACTTTCTACACAGACGAGTTGTTTATTTGTTCAGACTTGATGACAGAATGTCACATACTGTAAATTATTTTGAATTCATGGCCACGATGGATTCGTCTGCATGGATTTGGTAAATAAATATATTTATATGTGTAATTTACATTTCATATTGTTTACCTCTTCTGAAAAGAGACAAAGGCATGAAAAGGAGCTACTTAATACAAGCATGAAAGGCAGAAAACAAAACGCTGGGCAGGAAGCGAGGCAGCGGTGTGCTGTGTGTGCGTTCGGTGAGAATGCTGGTATTTCCATCCTGTTAGTGACTGAATAATCGCATGTTGCCAGAGCATGCCAGGCCTGAATGTGACCTTTCTGAGGCTTGGAATACATAGAAATGCTCTGTGGCAGATAGATTTCATTCTGCACATCTTTTATATTGTAATTTACTGGCAATTTATGCATGCCATGGGAGAGCACTGTCACTGAAGCCTCTCAGATTTGGCATTTGGAACATTAAACACAATGGTCTGCATGAAAGAGGGACTTGTTTAGAGAGGCGGATTTCAGGGGGAGAGACAGAGAGAGACGGTTCTCACTGAGAGAACGTTTTCTCCTCAGTAATCTGCTTCTCATGGTTCAGAAGCTGAGCTTTAGCCTCCATCATCCCAGTGTCACCTGATTCAACACAACAGCAGAGTGTTTCTCTGTGTCTCTGTGTGTGATGCTGCTCACCTCCATTTGCCCCTTCTTCTCCTCCTGCTGCCCCCTGACACGCCGCAGGAGCCTCCCACCTCCCTGACCTGCCGCCAAACGCCACTTCCTGTATGGATGCACCGGAGTTCCATTGTGCTGGTGGAATGAAAATCCATTTATCGGACATTTAGAAACAAATATGTTTTTAGGATGTTTTTTTTTTTTTTTTTTTAAACCTTGCCCATAATTTTAGTGCACATTTTAGCACTTGGGGCATCTCAGAGAACTGAAATGGGTTTGATATCACCATTTATTTTGAAGATAGAAACATTTGAGTGAAAAAAATAACATTTTTGTTTTTTTAGAACTTTTCTATGAATATATTGTCCCTGGTATGTTCGATGGAAACAGAAAGATTCAGGAAAAACAATGTGATCTTAAAGCCCCGAGTGTCTTCTTTCATATGAGTCATTCATCACTACTATATGCCATGTGACATGACAAAGAAAGCCCATGCTGAACATAGACACAATCCATTTTTTGGTCTGTTGTAAAAGCAGTGGCTGTGTTTAGATTCTGTTTAATGTCCCATGTAATGAACACATGTATGTCCATGTGAAGAGCTAGCAGTGTTCTTGTGTAGCTAAAAGAGTTTAAACCTTTAATATTTGAAATCATTTCCAAGTCCAAGTTAAAACTCTCTCTCTCTCTCTCTCTCTCTCTCTCTCTCTCTCTCTCTCTCTCTCTCTCTCTCTCTCTCTCAGATTCGTCTTCCATCGTTCGGCACAAATGTCATATTTAGTAATTTTCTTTTAATTTTTATTGGACGTTCTCACAAGTAGAAAAAACACCGATTACACCGACCTATTTTTTTTTTCTCACATGCCATCCTTAGAAGGTTACCCTCGGAGTGTGGTGATACTGTTGAGAAAGGAAAAAAAGGATCCTTTTCTCTCCCAGAGGGTGTCTGCGGAAAACGAGTGCGTTCTCTCAGCAGTTAATAACCATTCACACCACCAGAATGCTTCATTACACACCTTGACCTCTGTGGCATTTTGTCTTCACTCGGGATTTTACGCCAACTTGGCAAAAATGGTCTGTGTGTGTAAATGTGTATGTGCATGAGAGAGAGAAAGTGAGTGAGAGAGAGAGAGAGAGAGAGAGAGAGAGAGAGAGAGAGAGAGAGAGAGAGAGAGAGAGAGAGAGAGAGAGAGAGAGAGAGAGAGAGAGAGAGAGAGAGAGAGAGTCACGTGGTCCAAAGATCCAGTCTAACTGTCGGGTGGAGTGTTTTGTAATTACTGCAGCTGCAGCTGTAGAGTTGAACAGTTCTGCCGGCTGGCTTTATTAGATTCTGTCAAACATCTCTCCTCTCTCACTCACTCACACACACACACACACACACACACACACACACACACACACACACACACACACACACACACACACACACACACACACACACACACTCACACACACTGGGCTGATAGTTCACCAAACCTGAGACACTTATACGTGTTTGCGTGTTCCTGATTTATTTCAGTACATACATTTCTGTACCCTTATGAATATAAAAGTGTAACAGTGCCATCAAACGTAAGTTGAATTCCATTTGCATTTGATAGACACTTGCAAAAATCAGAAAAAGCAGGAAGCGTAGTGTTGTAAAGAACCTGACATTGTAGCATGTATAAGATTGAGATAAAATTGAGGATCCTGATGGATTAGACAAGCATTAATAACATTGACATTTTCAGCCAGACCAGAGGTCAGACCATATGTGAGTAAAATTCACCTGGAAAATGGGCAGTTCACTAAAGGGGAAAGGACGCAGGACTTGAGAGATGCATATGAAAGTCGCCTCTGCTTTAGCTTTCATATTTCCGCCACTGATGTTTATCCCCAAACTGAACTAACAGCTTCAACCAGGATGATTGCAGAAAGATTCGACGCTTGCTGGAGTAGTGGCTGTGATACCTGTTACGTTGCATCTCGACTCTGGCTTGCTCTCTAAAGATTTACATCCTAAGTGGGAATGTAAACAATGTTGTGTGTATACACACTGGGAAATTTATAATGAAATGAAGGGGAATATTACATTATTGCATAATGCTTTTTTTTTTATTGTGTATGCCCAAACCCTGTGATTTATACACTCACCAACAAGTACATTTGTTTTTACTGTTGCTCATGAGGCAGTCATGCTGTCAGGAGCTGGTAATGCTGTCGTCTCTCAGTCTGGTGACTGAAGCTCCTCACTGAATGAACAATAACATTGTGAGGGAAGGAGAAGCTCAGTATCAGTCAACTAGTGAGGTGCAGTCACATCTGTGTGCAAAGCTCTCTGAGTCAGCAAGTACACAGTGACCTCGACAGCACTCACACACACACACACACACACACACACACACACACACACACACACACACACACACACACACACACACACACACACACACACACACACTCATTCACACACTCACACACTCATACACTCACACACATACTTTTCTGTACTGTACGAGACACACACTTTCTTATTCCCTATCACATGCTTTCTCTCTCTCTTTCTCTGTCTCTCTCTCTCACTCCCTCACTCACTCACTCACTCACTCACTCACACTCTCTCTCTCTCTCTCTCTCTCTCTCTCTCTCTCTCTCTCTCTCTCTCTCTCTCTCTCTCTCTGACACTTAGGCAGCTGTAATTTACACCATTTGAAGTTGTTTCATTTTTATTTCTTTCACCCCCCTACTTTTGTACGTCAAAGGCACTTACGATGTCCACTAACAGTAAAGCGCAGCTGGCCTGAAAGTGTGTCATGCTGTTTGTCATGTGTGTTTTACAAAATTAAGCCCCTTATTCACCACTCACACACACTTTATTGCCCTCTTCATGCGGGAACTAATCATGTCACAGATACAGGCCTTGATTTAAACGGAATAAAAAAAGGGGGGAAAAAAGCCAAATGCACCCAGCTGGAGGTTGAACGTCAGGTGAAGTGTTATTTTGTCAAATGGATGATAAGCTTATTAATCCACTTCAGTGCCTCCAATCCAGAATGACACTCCTGACAGCTGTGGGTGGTGATACAATAATCTCAGCCACAGCTGAATCACTGTCGCTCTTGTTTTCATGACCTTTTTACATAGCAAATGCAAACGAGGTGAGAGCTGGTGACGCTGGCACCGAGGGCCGAGGGCACACCCCGGGTTTCGTCCTGATTGCTAGTGACCTCTAACCTGGACGGGGAGAAGTGTTTCAGAGAAGGAAGTGTTTTGGCTCGGAGGAAAGTCTGGTTTGGTGTTTCAGACAGGATCAGAAGCACTGTGGTACATCAGTGTGTAATTAAGCACCAGAGGAAACATTACTGCAGTAATTCCAGGAGGCAGGAAGTCTTAAAGAAAACACTGCTTTTTTTCTTCTTCCTCAGCCTAAACTCTTTCCTTTGCATTTGTATAAAATGCATGTGCGATTACGACAGATGAGAATTTTTCCCCGTTTCCCGTGCTGAGAAAAGATCAGAAAATCAATCGACTTAAAAGACATTTCTAATGGAAGCTTAAGGGCAGTTGATGAACTGCATCAATAAAGGTTAGAAATATGTGAAGCCAAAACTACAATTTTCCGCTTCAACAATTAAGGTCTCACTAGTGCTATTGTTTTACACACAGAAATAACCAAAAGAACAGCAGCAATAAAACACACATGCTGGTAAAGGAGAATAGTACCAGGCTGGTGTGATGTGGCCTGTTGCAAAGTTGCTCTTACTACAGTAAGTTGTTCTGGAGCTGATTAATTTCCTCCAACTGCAGTGTTCAGGAGTGTTTAGTTCTTATTCTATAGGAAATTGCCAACTATAACAATCTGAATACATTAATGAGCAGTAGGGTAATAAAAAAACCTTTTTCTTTCTTTCTTTCTTTCTTTCTTTCTTTCTTTCTTTCTTTCTTTCTTTCTTTCTTTCTTTCTTTCTTTCTTTCTTTCTTTTTCTTTTTTCTTTTTCCATTTTTACTTTCTCTTTCTTTCTTTCTTTCTTTCTTTCTTTCTTTCTTTCTTTCTTTCTTTCTTTCTTTCTTTCTTTTTCTTTTTTCTTTTTCCATTTTTACTTTTTCTTTCTTTCTTTCTTTCTTTCTTTCTTTCTTTCTTTCTTTCTTTCTTTCTTTCTTGTAGTATTCTGCTTTTTCTTTTGCCAGTTGGTTTTATTCCCTCATTCCCTTTATTTTATTAACATGGTTCATGTGATTTTATTCGATCTTTTGTATTCAGGTTAAAGCAATTAGTTGTTTTCAAAAGAACTTTACAAAGAAACTTGACTTGGCTTTCAGATCATTCAGAGGAACTCATTTTACGCTGTGAATCGTCCTGGAAACAAACTTAGCTCTTGTTCATTGTTTGGTTGTAGAGGCTACAAACAGCCTTCCTCTATTGTTTTTACTATCTGTTAGTTAATAAGGCAAAATAGCAGTGTGTTCATGTTACCAAGAAACTAAAAAGCTCATAGACTTTGGTCCTGAAGACTTGGGGAAATGAATCAACACCGTCTTTCGGAGCAGATCGGAGAATTGGACAGTGTAGTGCTATGACAATCACATACAGTCTAACTCCAGTGTAAATCCTGTTTTCTGGCTGGAAACTGAGGCACTTTTCTCTGAAATAGCAGGCTTTTCTTTAAAAACAACAAATTATAGATTCAGATGTACAGATTCAGGGGTAAATACAGATGAGGTGAAAAACTCTGAACTGTTTCTTTAAAAGCAAGTGGACTGGAGTCTCCTCATGACAACCGCCACCTTCCTGCGTGGGAAGAAAGCCAAATCAAAACAGACTCATTTGGATGCGTGGCTTCATATTCACATGCCACGGCTTCTCCGTAATGACCTCCAGGGGAGCGAGGGTCACACGTCGGACTCTGTTATTTAGCAGATTGTCCTCTGCAGGTCCTTTTCCTTGGCTCTTGCCTCACGCTAGCACTTAGCCATCGGCTGTGAGTCTGACCTTCATCTAGTAAACAAGTCCAAGCAAAAGGAACATTTAAATGCTTTCCAAAGGCTCGTTAGTCGTCGTGGATGAACAGAGAACGCAAAGAACGCTGTCTTATTCCTGCCATGCTAAGGCAATCAGTTGTCCCTCTTCGCTTTGCTAGCTCTATGGCAAACTCGATTTGCCACATTATGAGCCACCTTATTGTCCTCGTTGCTTCTGGCAGTTTGCTTTGAAAATTATTTGGAGGTACTTTTGAGCTGCTATGTTCAGGCAGGTCCCGGCGTCTCAGTGGCACAGAGTTACAGCAATATTACTGGTCTCAGTTCAGCAGCAGACGACTGCAGTGGAATGGCCAGTGGGGTTTAAGCAGGTCTGAATCAGTCGAGTCAGGGTTGATGTTTAACCTTGCTTTTCTCAGCTCTGTGTCCTCCTAAGCCTGGGGAAAGCATAAACTACTTACTCACAGTGCTGTCGCCCAAAAATAGAGGCACAGTAATCACAATTACACAGCTTGTGGAGGGCTGAAGTGTCATTTAGAAAAATAATCAAAAAGTCATCTCTCTGTGTTTATCCCTCTTTCTCTCTGTGTGCCTCATTCTCTCGCTGTTCGTCTCTCTCTCATTCTCTCTCTTTCTGCATTTGGCATGGTTATTAGCAGGGCAGACTAAAGAGCAAAGAAAAGGTTGATGAATGACAGAGAAAACGGACAGATTGTATAGGGCGATGGAAAGAGCCGATTGCTCTTTCTAAGAAAAAGAGTGGGTTGGGATTACAGAGACTCCGCCTGCTAACAGAGCTCTATACCGAAAGCTGAGACGCATACAGCTGGCTTCTTAGTCACAGAATATATCTCGAAAGATATTTGGATTAAATGGCGAAGGATGAGTTCAAGGTTGTTTCATTTGGTACAAAAGCAATGTTGCCTTCTCCAATCTGAGGCGGGTGATGGTCAACGGGGTTGGGTCACGGTAATGAAAATATGATTTAGAAAGTTACTTACAAGTCAGAACACATAGATAATTGTCGTGTAAATGTTCTGCTGTGTTTTATTCCTAGGCAACAATACAAGAAGTTTATGAATTTAGGTCTAAACTAGATATTGAGGCTCTATCCCTTTTTTCCCAGATGACCAATACTTTAATAGATTTATTCTTTATGGCTAAAGCCCTGGTCCTGGCCTGTTAATTTCCTATCTATGCAATTAGCATCTTACTCCTTTTATAGATAAAAAAATAAAAGCAACCAACAATGGTCTAATTGTGCTTAAAGTCGAATCAATCGCTACAAACCAAATGTAATCACACTGATGGTGTAAGTCTGATAGACTGAAGCAATTTAATTTCTATTGCCTCTGACTCCCAGGTCACAGCAATTTACTGAGTGCTAATTCACTTTAAAAAATGCTAATAAAGATTTATTGAAGGATTCAGTGGCCATTTGAAGATGACTGGGACCTGAGGCTGAAGTGGTTTTGCTGGAGGGGCTTCTAATGGGGACTTAGTTCTGATTTCTTTTGTCTTCTGTATGTTCCTGCCTCTGCTTCTGTGTTCAGTGGTTTAGTTTGTCCTGATGTACACTCAAGAGGAAATAATCTCGTTAAACATAATATCGTCTGAGGGCAGAGTTCAAGGGGTCTCAGAGTATGAATATTGGAGAATACACTAAAAACCAACATCTCACGTTTCGTCGGTGGCTCCATGAAGTGCGTACTGGGTCCTAGGAAGCTACTGTTTGCGTGTGTGTCTTCTAAAACTGTCTACTGTCAGGATGCATCTCCCTGTGGACCTGCAGGCACCTGGGTTCTGCCCACAGCTGCACTGGGATTTAATGCAATTAGCTGTCCTGCTTATGACTCATGTGTTACTCAAGCTGGGCTTTGACACAGACACTTAGAGAGATGAAGCCGGAGAGGACTAACACAGAAACGCTAGCTAGATACATGGCAGGGTAAGAAAACCTTGTGCATGTATATGCGTCTGGCCTAGCCACTAATGAGTTCCACCTACGCATGGAGCTGCGAGTAGGCTGCACTTCCCAGCAAGGAACATGGTTCAGCCTCTTGTGTTTTGAATCATGGACTAAAGTGGACATAAATCAACAGCAGCAAAGGAGAGGGTGATTTACCGGAGGGTTGCGTAATGTGTGTGTGTGTGTGTGTGTGTGTGTGTGTGTGTGTGTGTGTGTGTGTGGGGCTGTGAGTACATGAAAATTATGCCACTGAACAGGGATGTCGAGGCAGCGGTGCATGCAAAGGTGAATGCAAATAAACTGCAGCAATGTAGGGTATTGCAGTGTTTTTTATTTATCCGGAGGCCCTCGCTGCTATTTGATTGCTTAAGAAATGAACAAAGACATTTTTGGTCATTAGGACGACCAAAAGGTTTTCGACGTTCTGTCAGTTCCACAACTGCCATGCTCAGGAATTTCCCGCAGTGCTATTCACATGCAGTGGAAAGGCAAACAAATATATACGAAGCAGTGTTTAGGAGCAGAGCTGAATTCATAAAGCATTCATGAAATACCCCAAAAAAGTTGATTCCATACGTTGTTCAATTTCTAAGGCTGTATGGAAAGATGGCATCGTCACATATGCATTAGGAGCCTAATGTTAATGATGAGAATTGATTATTGATTATGGCTTTCTTGCTACACACACTAGACGATGGGGCTATTACTGTTCCCAAGACAGAGTTGGAAGCCTGATGCTACAGAATTTTATGTTTATCTGTCACTTGTTGTTTATCATGAACTGCAGCAAAAGATTATTGAGATTATTAGTTATGAAAATCAACTGTGTTCATTTTAAACAGCTTAAAGTTTATTTGAAAGAAAACGACTATATTTAAAGAGAAACAATCTGTCCAAAATATATGTTTCGATTAGTTTGAGTACATTTTTGATGCTTAATTTCAAACAGTGCCGTAAACAGAAAGTGCCCCGGGTTTAAGTGGAGGCCCAGAAGATCTGTTCTCATGTAGATTAGACCTGTTTGATCAAACTGATTTTAAAGAGTCAGAAAATCCTGGTAAAGTGTAAAAGAAAGAGCAGCTCTTACCAGCTCTTTTGTTTTCTTAAATCCTAGAAGATTCAATTCAGTTTAGCCTGGGAGAAATTTATTTGCATAGCACTGTTAAAAAGCAGCTACAGGGGGATAGAACACTCACTCACTCATTTTCTACAGCTTTATCCGAACTACCTCGGGTCACGGGGAGCCTGTGCCTATCTCAGGCGTCATCGGGCATCAAGGCAGGATACACCCTGGACGGAGTGGGGATAGAACAATATAGGAAAAAAAACGATACATTTTGAAATCGACATTTATTTTCATCCCCGAGACAACCTGAGGATGAAACTGTGACTTGTACGGAAGCCCATCCTCATCTGGGTGACACCGTACAGTGTACAGTTTAACCAGGTATGAGCATCAGTGGGATTTCTGAACTCTTTTCAGTTTAACACGAATTCCTTTCCGCCGAAGACATCAAATTTTCAATGCAAATCATCAATGTTTGGTTGCGTATACTTTCAGTGTGATGTGCAATAAACAGGCTGTCAAAATGACTGACATCAGCATATTGAACTATGATTTCACAAATATTTACTACAGGAACTCAGAACTGTTCTGCACAATGACTTTGCAGTTGGTGTTTACTCTGGACGTCAGTTTGGTTTAGTCACTTACAGTTCAGGAGCAGAAAGGACGTCTGTGGTTTGATGCGTAAGTATGACTCTGGCAATCAAGGACAGGGTGACGCAGATCTGTTTGCTCTCTGAAGGACTCCTGACTTGTGTTAGCAACCTATTTGTATACAGGGAGCTTTTGGCTGAGCATTATAATGTGGAGAAGGATCTTGGCATAAATGTCAGCTTCAGTTCACAGACCTGCCTTGATGCTGGGGGCTTTGGTTACGTTTGCACTTATTTTTGTCCCTGGGTGAACTGGCAGCTACTGAAGTTGTTGTTCCCTTTTGAATATGCTTCTGCTTGATTAGCGAGAATTGAAGAAGACATTGACGGGAGCTGTAACACGTAGCGACTGGCTAGCTCATCGAGAAAGTTTCTTTGTCTCTTCGAACCTTGTCTCTTTGTCTCTTCGAACCTCGTCTCTTCGAACCTTGGATCACTCTGTATTTTCCCTGATTTCTAGTCAAGCTGTGTAGAATCACCAAGGCTGCCCGATTAGTTATAGTTATCACAATATGTTATCAGAAACCGGATGCAACGTTTACGTCATGGCGTTTGGGATAATAAAAAGCTTTATAGAGCTTCTCCAACCACACTACTGAACTCTCTCACACTGGTGACCACAGAGCAACCACACAGATGACAAGTCATACATTATAGTATTACTTATTCATAGATACAGAATCAGTCCTGTTAGGGTGCCGAAAAAATGTGAGACAGTGAGGAATTAGCATAGAAAATAGACACACAGCTGTAATTTCTTACATTATTGGGGTTAAACTAGCAGAGAAGTTGTGGTGTACATAGCTTTTTAAATCAATTATTTTTGGAAGTATGTTAGTGGCTGCTGTTAGTGTTACTGTGGCTGAATCTTAAATGGTGTACATAATGGCATACTGAACTACCCTAGACTCTAGGGCCTAGAGCACATACAGTATGTATAGAATAAAGATTCATTATTCAGCTTCTTGTAGTGTGCATTTCATAGTTTATAAATGTTCATAGCAGGGGCCAGAGCACAGAGACAACATTCAACTAGAATAATCTATAATCAGAGAAAAGACAGCTAAGATTTAAGATAGCTACTGTATCGATGAGACTTTGCAAAGAGAAATACACCTGGGCAGAAATAAACAAACTGACGCAGGACTGAACACGGGAAAGGCGCACACATTAGAACAGGGGTTTTAAAAACATTTTACCTTTAACTGTAAAGAATTAATAAAAATAAAAAAAAATTAATGAACCCCGTAGATACAGATTCTTTTTTTTTTTTTTTTTTTTTTTTTTTTTTTTGCAGCGAAGCATTTCTGTTCCTGAGTTTTACTGATAAATCACATTGGGTCTTAGTTGACTTCAGTGCTTGGACAGATAAATGTAAATGTAATAATGTGGGTTGCGATTTCCACCGCTCTACGGGCCCCCTGACTCTGCTTCACAGACCCCGTGGGGTTCCCGGATTCGAACCACCGCATTAGGGGAACAAACCAATTACAGGACAGGAGACAAGACAGAATCAAAAGCACATGTGAAACATAAACGAAAGCATATGACTTCAATTCGAAATAAAGCGACATGAAAGCAGCGTTTGTCACCCCATTAGAACGCAAACACCAGGGGGGTTGGGGAGGGGCTGGTCTTGGATTCATGACATCTCGTTTGTGGTTTTAATTAAGAGTCGAAGATAGTGAAATTATTTAGATATTCAAATAGAAGTCATAGAACTGTGTTGGTGTTGTTTTTACAGCCTTACAGCATTCCATTTATTACTTTATTCCCAACTTACATCATCATTACAATATTAACAGAAAGATTTGGAACGAGCCGAAAGACTAATAAACTAATAAAGCGTAACAGAATATTAACTTTATGATTTGGATTAAATTGTTGTGCAAAATGTTGGATGAAATTGTGGAGAGTAGGATCAGGGTTGCAGATCGACTAGAGCAGTGTAGCGAAATGAATGATGACAGAGGAGGGAAATTAAGACTGGGAAAGACAGAGCAAGAGGAGCTGTGTGATTTAGCAAGCTGCCAGCACAAACTGTTTCAAGGTTCCAAGGCATTTATTTATTTTTTTAATCATCTTTGTTTTATCGTTAGAAATCCCTGGACATCCAGATGCATAATCTCGCAAAGTTCACGAGGCTAATTAAAGCACAGCAAAGCTTCTGGTCTATTAAGGCTTCCGAGCTAAGATGCGGAATATGAAGTGCTGCTTTCTATTTTTAACCCAGTCTATAGAATTGACTCAACTCTGTTTCTATAGGTGTTTTTTTGCATGTTCACTGTTCTTTTTGAATGTAAAGAGAGAGAGAGAGAGAGAGAGAGAGAGAGTGAGAGAGAGAGAGAGAGAGAGAGAAATAATGCTGAAGTAAAAAAATCATGCACATATACTGTGGGGTCTTGGTTTGAATTTGTTGGGCAAAGCAAATGAATGCTGCACAACAGAAATGATCCCAGTTACGGAGTGATCCATGTTGATGACATAGTAAGTCAAGTAGTAGTTAGCACACTGTCCTTCTAAAACCTCATGAACATCAAGAGCCCTGGATGTAAATCTCTTTTCCTGACACCTGCCATTCATTCATGTTGACCCCCTGTGCTGTTCTCTTGCACCCCACAGCTGGATGACTTTTCCAAATTCCCCTGTTTCTGTTTACACATGTTTCCCATGCTCTTTTGCACATCTCTCAGTGGCCCACACTATATGTCAGAGCCATGTCGTGCTGGGCCGAAGCTGTGGAAGCGTTGGCTAGGGGGTCTGCCAAACCCAGCAGTGGTAGGTTTGCCTGCAGGCGCAGCTCTCAGCAGAAGGTCCCTGAGGTGAAAGGGCCCTGTTCTAATCATGACACCATCTGTTGGAGAGAAGGTTACAGCAGCGCCACACTGATGTCACTCAGCTCCGCTCCGTTCACTCTTGTCATTCTTAGTACGTTTCTCTCTCTCTCTCTCTCTCTCTCTCTCTCTCTCTCTCTCTCTCTCTCTCTCTCTCTCTCTCTCTCTCTCTCTCTCTCTCTCTCACACTGTGTCTTCGTTGGCTGCCAGAATGACAGGCAGCTGGTAGTCCTTTAAAGCAGCCAGAGGGCAGAGCTCTGCAGCTTCTCGCCCCCCGACTCTGTACCATCTGGGCCCTGCTGGCCGGGAGAAGAGCACGACTCCTGGGATCTGGAGAAGAAGGTTGGATTTCCTGATGTGGAGAATGTAGCCACTGGTTTTGTTATAGCCTTCTAAATAAGGATGCTTACATGGTCTCTGTAAAGCTCATGCATAAAGGATATTGTATTATTGGGGTCTAAATTCTGTGATTTTACAGACTTTTGACTGCTTGTTATAGTTAAATTAGGCTTTTTTTTTTTTTTTTTCTTTTTCAGCTAAAGCAGCAGACCAAATGTGAAAATAATTCATCTGGCAGAAACCCAGTTTACTGAATGGGAAAGGACATGGGACAAGGGACTGCTTGACTTTATAGCATACAGTTGTTGATGAGTAATGGCTCATAATTGTAATTTCTAGGGTTACCCGTGCCAGCTCAGAGAGTGTGCTCATTAGGGATAAATCTAATTCACTGTCTGAATTTCTGTAAAGCTAGCTCTACGTGACATTGTGACAATGCCCATTATCAAAAGCGCTATATAAATAAAGTTGTATTGAATTGAACTGAAGTGAATTGAAAGACGTTCATACGCTTCCATTGCTACTTCCCCTCATTCCGACTTTACCAAGGTGAACTCTGACACATACATTCACAACCCTCTGTGTCGTGAGCAGATAGAAACCCAGTGGAAGGCACCATGGTCTCTTCTGTCAGACTTTTGCCTCACTCTGTTCTTACTGTTGCTTGGAACAAAACTGAAAGTAAAAAAAATCTTCTCCACAGACAAGTTTGTGTGCGTTCAACTCTTAAAAGTCATTATTTCATCTTGACTGCTGATGAATCTCCTTTGAGCCTTCCATTTAGTTAAGGTTGGGTGAATTCAGGTAATATGGGACACATTAAGAAAGTTATGTTTACTTCCTTGTCTTAAATACATACTTTTAATTTCTCCAGAGATGGTCATCAGACAAATATAAAAAATAATTAAAAAATGTGTCCCATAGTTCTCGGTTTCAAGGTTCAGACATGTTTTTCTTTGATTTTTTTAAGATGCAGAAGTAGGAGTTAGAAAATGTCCCATGAAAGACAAAAATCACTGAACAATTGTTATTTGGCCTTTTTTTTTAAACAATTTTCTAAAAAAAAAAAAAAATCTGAGCAAACTTTATTTCTGGTTTTCTCTCCATTTTAGTCAATTGACGATTCTAACACACATTCTCCACTATCATACAGTGAGGCGGAGGGCTTACACGGGTAACAGATGCCTATGATTGGCTAATTGTGTTCTGATTGACAGGAGAAAAAGAGATAATGCCATCCCTGAGAGCTTGCTTCCTGAACTCATGTGGTATACTTCTTAATAGAGTACTGTTCTATACCAGTTTTATTGCAGCGTACTTTAAGATGACTTGTGTCTTGTGTTCTCTTTAAATTCATAAGGTCAGAGAACATGAGACAGTACCTGATGTGGTGACTGGAGACTATTGTGTTTTTAACCTTGACAAAACTGTAGCAAGTCTTTGTGTACTGCCGATGTAACACCTTTGTTTTGGCTCTGTCTGTACTTTATGTTAAACATAGAGTAGTAGTCAAAATAGAAGAGCTTTAGCACAGAACAGTGATGCTTACCATATCAAACTTTCCTTTTATACCAGTTGATTGTGGAAAGCAGTCACATGACCGCCTGGGTTGCGTTAGCACCATAAAATATGTACGGATGAGATCGGAAACCAGGAAAAATCGCAATCTTATGACAAAGCGTTTAGAGTTCCGGGCCAGTTTTGACCAAAATACAGATACTCTACTGCTGCAGGAAAACATTCATCTCTGAGGCTTGGAGCTTGTCGTTTTCACACAGTTCAGAGCTTCGTTACTAGGTGCATTATTGAATACAGGAAACAGCCAAGAGATTTCGCATGCATTGTTGATATTTATATCTGCCCAACATAAGTGATTCATATTTGCTATTAAAAGGATGTTTGCAGCAGAAAGCACATACTAATATATGAGTCAGTGCTTGTAACAGTGTGTTCCTGGAGCACTGGCGCAGCTGGACAAGATTTATTGATTTATTGGATCCTTCAGTGAACTCAATATGCTCGATTCTTTATAAATTGATTCTGTCAAAGGTGTTCAGCAATGACTTCTTACTTTTGTCTTGGATTCTATACTTCATCTAAATAACGCCTTGTCAAGTCCACGCTCAGGTCAATGTAGGTTAAAATGAAATATGTCTCTGAAGCTGTTTGCAGGACGCAGGAGGCTGTTTAGCAAAGAGACGGGTTATGGCGTGACTGTTATATGGGCTACCTGCACGTGAGGCCAAGCTGGAGGAGGAGCGTTGGCACTTCATCAGTGAAGCTGGGATGATCCCTGTGCCAGGACAGGCGTCCAACATATTAGACAGCTACTTGACCTTTTGCTGGAGTGCAGGACGGATTAGTCCCCTTCCTGTGTCTCCCCCCAACTTGATAGAATCCAGCTCATTGAAGATTAAGTTTCAATTATATTTCAAATATAAGCTGGCTTGAAAAGGCATTCAAAATAGGTTTAGGGTAGAACAAGGAGACATGTCTACCTACGTTTCTTCTTTCTCAGATGAGCCGTGAAAGTCACACAGGTGCAGGGCGGAAGGTGAAGACAACGACCAGGAAAGGACTTACCCACCACGTTAGTTCAGGACTTAGTACAGACATATAATCCTTGGGGTTTTAACTACCAAATTATGAAATATACAAAGTGAAAATACATTTTCCATTCAGTGTTTTAATATGCGACTCACTGATTGTGAGAAATCATCAGAAGACAGACCCTGAAATACTGAAACTGTCTCTAAACAAGAACAGATGCAAAGCCACAGCACACAGACGACCGGGACTAAGAGACCACTCCCATTATTAGTGAATTAAACGTAATCCTGTGACGGATTCTGGCTTTGATCTGCTCCATTGTCTCTCGTTTAATCAGCGCAGAGGGCCAGGCATCACTCAGTTCTGGCTCCAGCTGGCCGTGCTAAGCGTGGAGTTCTCCGGCCCTTTCATCCGTGCCTAAGCCCTCTTCCGGAACTGTCACGAGCCGAGGTGCTACAAGAGGTAACCATAGTGACAGGCAGTAATTGGCCTGAGTGTGAGCTTGTTGGCACAGCTGCCACAGCTTTTGAAGTATTTACTCTAAACGTCCAGGTCGTTCTGTTCAAAATGGAGGAAATCAAACATGACGCTTCTTATCATGATTGGAAAAAAAAAATAAAAATGCAGAAATCAGGTGTCACATTTGGAGAAGCTGTTGTGACTTCTTTTAAGCACAAGTTGTTTCTTTGTACGCTAAAAAGAACAGCTTAAGTTGTTAGAAATGACTCTCTTGAAGGATGACAGGCAAACGTAGTACTTGCTGTAAATGCTGTTTCTGCAAAATGGAGAGAAAATAAATTGCTTAACTGCTAAGTGTTTCTCATTTTAGTCCAAGTGAAGGAACAGAATGTATTTTTTCCCATGAAGAGGCTGTCACACTCCGCCATGTCTGAATAAGTGTCTGCTTTACTTGCGAAATTCCTTTGCATCAGGCTAACACTTCATGTACTTATGAAGGACTGTGTTTTTTGAGAGATCAGGCAGACCAGCATCTGTCCATAGAGGGTATTAAAGTAAGAGACGTCTTTACGATTATTAAAACTTTAGAAAGTTAATAGTTTATATAGCTGCCAGAGCAAAGCGGGAACACACACACACACACACACACACACACACACACACACACACACACACACACACACACACACACACACACACACACACACACACACACACACACACACACACACACACACACACACACACTCTTCCAGAGGTCCCTGTGAGATCTGTAGAGAAATATTTGTGAGTATAACAGATATATGAACAGGAGCTATAGCTACTCATAACCAGAATGACCGCTGCAGTCATGTAAGATGGCAGCCAGGATGCTCTGACTGACTCAGCTCTATCTTTGTCTCCCAAATGCACACTGAATTCTGCATGTCGCAGCAGTATTCCACAAATTTCCAGATCTGTGTCTTTTAATCTGCATTCAGCTATCAGTTACGAAGAGGTGAATTAATCTTATTGTTTGTTGTGAGAGAGATATTAATGCTTACCAATTAATTTAATTACACATAGTTCAAGATGTCGAATTCCAAGCTGTCAATCACTCGCTCCTCTCAATCACTGGCTTTGTGAATTCAGTGTAGTTAAAGCTTCACTTGAGTGTAAACCCATGGCCGTGCCTCCGATGCTTCCCGCGTGGATTGAAACGCTAAAAAGGACGCGAATGAGGTCTTGCAGTAATGCGTCCGCTGTAAATTGGCCCCGACAGAGACCCTTGCGTTTCATGCGTTGTCTGCTCACACTTTGCATTTCTTCCCTCAATTTCTCACCGGCTGGCGTGTCAGTGGCTTCCTGGTTGCTATTCATCATTAGAGCCATGTGTGATTCAATCTGGTAATATAGGCATAAATAGGTCAGTGGAATGGCTGGTGATTATTGTGAAGGTTCTGCTCCTGACATTTTCCATTTCCGTCTGAGTCAGAGATCTGGTGAGTGCTTCTTGTATGTCCAGATGCTAGTATCGACAAAGCAGCCTGCTTGTGGCTTTATTGGTGCCACTGGGTATCAGGAAAAAACTGGACTTTTTCTTTCTTTCTTTCTTTCTTTCTTTCTTTCTTTCTTTCTTTCTTTCTTTCTTTCTTTCTTTCTTTCTTTCTTTCTTTCTTTCTTTCTTTCTTTCTTTCTTTTTTCCACCTTAGATGGAATGCGGTAGTATGTCGGACTTTGCCTCAGGGACAGAGGACGCTCATGTGGATGATTGTTTTGAAAGATTACTTACATGGATCACAGATTTGCTTATTTTTTAATACAACAGGGGCAACTCGAGTAACCTCTAACTACTGAATTTTCTTTCCTGCTTTGCTGGAGAGGGTCTGTGCTTGACAGCAACGAGTGAATTCCTTCAGGTAGTTTGGCTTAGATTTGTTACAGGCGTTAGTACACGGGCTCAACGACCCAACAAACTGACATCAACCCTCACTTTAGGGAGAAGATACGGAGCTGTCACTTCCTTTATGAGCATGTAAACAAATAACTGCACAGGCGTTGTTTGACACTCAGCCACTTGGGCGTGGTGCTGTCAGTCATTCATCAGCGTCAGAGTTTATTGTTACCAATTATTCCACTCCATTCCACTTCATTCGCTAGTGAAATCGTGTCAGAACTGGAGTGTTTTTCTCATGATACCTCTGCTGTATTAGTCTCTTCTGACTGGCAGCCTGATCTCTGATGGGTCACGGATTGTTTCTTTTTCCTCCTCTTTCTCTTTCACGTCGATGGCTGCGTGTTTGTTTTTTAGTGTTAGGTTGTTGCTTATTCATGGGAGCAGAGTGTGTGGAGGGGCTTTACCTGTGCTGACAGTGTGCTGTGCATGGCTGCTGTAGTAGGTGTCATTAAAAGGCGGTTTCCGAGCTGGGAGAAGCTGATGATCTAGATGAAGTGCTCTCAGTGCTGCCAACTTAATGCTGATTGAATGACAGCCTGGGAAGGATGAGCCACACTGAGCCGTGTGTGTGTGTGTGTGTGTGTGCAGTGAGACAGGCAGGAGGGGTCTATAGAAGCCCACAGGTAACTCACACTTTGTAATTATTCTCATCATGTAAGTTTGGAGTCATGCGAGATGCCTGGAGTTGGAAAACAAATAGAAAATTGCAGAAACACATCATATGCTCGTGTGCATAGATTACGGTGCTGTTTACGGCTTTGTCGTGGAGGGACATGCAGTTCAATCAGTCAGTGCTGCAAAGACTTTCTATTGTGCCGCAATTATACAAATGTAAAAGCGCCATGCCTCAACTGTGATCCCATGCCATTTTTGATTCCTTCCATTTTTTTTTTTCCTGTTTTATTTTCCTCCCCTGTCTAGGACAATCGTTTAGTCAGTGAGTCGTCAGTGAGTCACGTCTCGAACAGGACCGGAGTGTGTGTTTAAGGTGAATCGCATATCTACACCCTCACCACTCATAAAAATGAAATAAATAAATAAATAACTCCGGTATAATCTTCTTAACACGCTATAATAAGCAACAATAAGGTAATGATATTGGGCAGCCGTCGTCGGGTGTTAATTACATGGCTTGAAACGAGTGATTAGCCACGTTTGTGAGAAACTGAAATGTAATTGGCAGTTTATGCAAATGTACATAATGTCTGATACACAGATTTGGCCTGAAGAAGCGTTATAACTAATGTGAGGAAACACACCTAACTCAGTCCCATTCATGTGCAGCCTGATAAAGCACCAGGCATCCAGCTGAGGCAGAACCAGAAACATTCACACATCCAAGCAGAAGAGTAGACCTCCGAGCCAAAGTGCAATAAGATTGTCCTCTGTGCAAACAAGCAGGGAGTCACTTTAATCAGTTGTAATATCACAGTGCAGACCTGAATTCTGAACCACTTATACAAGATTTATTATTATTTTGTGCCTGTTTTGGAGAAATCTTTCATATCCTGTTAGAGCTACAATGCAATACGTATAAGGAAACTTTGATCGAACGACTTCAAATCGTATAACTGCTGCTTAGGTACTGATACTTTATACACAGGTTATATTGTCACTTAATAACTACAGCCACACATGGGAACGTTTTTTTATAGTTAGGACAGATTAAATATTACACCATAACAGGAAGTGGTGTTGAAGGAAATGTGTCTCTTTATGGTTCCTGACACGCTGCAGCGGCTGAGCTGCATTACTTGAAGGTTTAGCACATACCCTTCTTCCCCATTCACTCGTCATTTTACCTTTTTCAACTTTGCCTTTTATGGACTTTGTTGGGCTTCACTAAGGGCCTTTTTACACCTGGTCACTTCATGTGTTTTGTCTGATCTCTATCTGATTTGTTAAAACTGTTCCGTTTACATTAGGCCACATAAATGCGTCATGGCGAGTCAGATATCAATCCGATCTTTTTATTCCCGTCCAAAATGCAAATATATTTGACCTAATTTCTCTGGTGATTGAAATGGAACACGCTTTGGTGTATGCGGTTTTCAGAATGCAATCCAAAAGAAGACGAAAAAACTTATGATGGTTATGCTACAAAAAACAGCATTTACTGTTTGTTTCTGGCGCGATGCACGACTCGTGAGTCACTTGCGAGTGACGGACTTCCGTTTGGGAGGAGTATAGCGCTGACAACCCCATTCATTTACACCTGTCCAGTTTCATCTGTAATGCGTGCCAGACCACCTCCTGAAGTGGTTTGAACGATCGGATTTATCGGAAAACGTTTCGGAGGGCATTCACACCTGGTCTTTTTACAATCCGACAGCTATCGGATCACAGAAAACGCATGAAGTGACCAGGTGTAAAAACCCCTATATGTCACTCAATCACTATTACTGAAACCCTGTTGTGTCTAATCCGAAATGCTGAGCTACAAAACAATTTACACACAACTTGAGACCCAGTGAGTAGAAAAAAGAAATGAACATTTCTAATCATAATAATACAGAAAATAAAGGTTTATTCCTGGTCCCTTTTCTTTTTTACTAGTTACTTGTTTTGTTACACGTCGTTAGTGATGAGATTCAGAATCATTTCACACTCATGCTCATTTTTATAGATAAAAGTTCCACATTGGGATTATCTAGAACACAGTACATCTCCAAAAATGAGAAGGTGAACACACGCAGAAGACACTGAAACCAGATTGGAGTCTCACTGTTTGTTTGAGTTAGATCCATTTTAGTTCCATGTTAGATGTCAGCATCAACGTATCTGTTTCTCCAAGCTGTATCTGCAGATCAACAACCCGTCTCATATCATTAAATACAAGTATATTAAATACACTGCTTCTGTATCTGCCAAAAGATGGGGCCTTTTATTTACAGTTTAGTTTCTTTTGCATAAAGTGAACAATTCTTCAAATTACGGAAATACAAGTGAATTCACATCAACTAACAAAATCCCTTCAAGGTCACGCTGTGTCTGATTCATGAAGCTTCTTGTGACTTTCACCATGCCATAATAGAGAAGTGTCTTAGTCATGCTGGTGCAGGATTATTCACTCTCTTACACACACACACACACACACACACACACACACACACACACACACACACACACACACACACACACACACACACACACACACACACACACGAAAAACCATATATTCTGATCTTAATAGTGATGTATCTAAGCATAAGGGAATGACTCTCCTGGATATTGTGTGTTTTACTTGAGGGCTTGCTGTCTCTCACACACACACACACACACACACAAACAGACACACACACACACACACACACACACACACACACACACACACACACACACACACACACACACACACACACACACACACACACACACACACACACAGATAAATGAGTGTGAGTGACTGTGGGATTTCTCACACTGTGACATAATGGCCATTTGTCAGTTTTCCCAGTAATGTGTGTGTGTGTGTGTGTGTGTGTGTGTGTGTGTGTGTGTGTGTGTGTGTGTGTGTAGTACAGCCATAACTCTTGTTTATTGTGCTGGCTGTTGATTTGTAAGAGCATTTCTCTCTGTGGAATGGTTGCGTTGAAATATTTAGAAATAATACAAAAGCATCAAGATTGAAATATGAATATTTCATCCGCCACTAGCTGGGATGTTTAGGTGCAATCAATAAAAGGAGCTGATGGCTAAAGGCTATACTTCTCAGAGCTCGGCCTTGGCGTCTTTCTGTAACCTGCATGCTCTGGTCCATCTGTGAGACACGTATATAGCCATTTCTTATTGCTCTTCTTTTATATTCTCGAACAGGTCATGTACCATAAACCTAATCAATGCTGTTATTTTATTCACTCCTGTTATTTAAGGCTCTTGAGTAAAAGAGTTCCAGTTTTTACACCAGGATACAGCAAAGAAAAACTGTAAACTCAGAGAGAGAGAGATGTAATGCTGAGTCATATTCAGTATGGTTTAATATCATTAACACCACACCTTTGCTAAGGCCACACCTCAAGACATTATTATTATTATTATTATTATTATTATTATTATTATTATTATTATTATTATTATTATTATTATTATCATCCACTTTGTCCACACACAATGCGTGCATTTCTATTACACACAATTTTTTTGTATGTTGAGTTTCTATATACAAATGATGTGAGCCACAATATACCTTGTGTGTGAGCGGACAGTCTGTAGGCTGAAACATTTTATGGACATCAAACTTTGGTTCAAACTACCAGAAAGTAAGTCAATTGATCACTCTTTGCAACCGTAATGAGCAGAAAAGCATCTCAGAACGTGCAACACATCAACATGACATCACATCACATTTCTCCCCTTTCTCCTGTTTAATGTGAACGTCAGCTGAAGCCTTTGAACTTTATCTGCAAGATTTTATGCATCATGTTGGTTGTATATTCCAGGTAATTGTTACATGTAAGGAAAATAACATGACTATCGCACCTTTAAAACTTGAAATCGCTACGTATATCTATAATGTTCTGAAAAATCCGATCAGTTATGACACATTGAGGATTTCGCTCACATTAAATAGAGTCTCTGAAGCCCCGGCGTGTCTCTCGCAATAAGCCTTTCACCACAGAGGAACTCAATCTACAGCACAACAGTAGTTCCCAGTGAGGTCTCGGCCGGTAATAAAGATTAAGAGGCCATCAGAGTGCGAGTGTGTGATTGTACTCTGAGTCATGGCCTGAAATGTCTATACTTTCTTCTTTCTTTCCCATTAAATTCCTGGGCACATAATGACAGCAGAAAAAAGTGGAGAGAAAATGGCTGGGCATGCAGTGATGAGCAGAGCGGTCCTCTGAGAGATGGCCAGCGCTCCACTCCGGCTGCCTCAGGGCCCAATAAGACGCTGTCAAAGCACAAGTGCCTATATCTCTAGATGAGATTGTTGTATTAGTCAGACAACTGGTGCTACATCATTAGATTTTTTTTATTATTATTCTTTCTCCGAGTGATGCAATGCAAGTTAAATGCAGCAGCAGTACGGGAACAGTGATGCCCCAATGCGCTTATGTCCTATGATGCTCCTGACAGGAAATGAACACCTTTCACATTCTTCCATTTGATCTCTACAGTCAGATTGTGGTTAGATGGCAGTGCATTTCATGTGTAGTAGACAAATGCGGCATTGCTGCTTTAATAGAGGGAGTGGGAGGGTAAGTAGCAGAAGAAAGAGACTTAGCAGAGAGAGTGTGTACGTGTGTGTGTGTGTGTGTGTGTGTGTGTGTGTGTGTGTGTGTGTGTGTGTGTGTGTGTGTGTGTGTGTGTGTGTGAGAGAGAGAGAGAGAGAGAGAGAGAGAGAGAGAGAGAGAGAGAGAGAGAGAGAGAGAGAGAGAGAGCGAGCACTGTGGTTGCGGGTGAGAGCTGATTTAAGAGAGAGCATAGGGATCAGAGAGAGGCCTTGTTAGACGAGTGCTCCCTAAAGCTTAGAGGGGGTTTCTCTCTCTCTCTCTCTCTCTCTCTCTCTCTCTCTCTCTCTCTCTCTCTCTCTCTCTCTCTCTCTCTCTCTCTCTCTCTCTCTCTCTCTCTTTTCCTCTCCCCTTGGTCCTTTCACTGGAAGCGGCACTAGTCAAATGGCAGATCAAAGCCATGTTCAGTGTGTGTCAGAGCAGATCATTTGCACTTCCATAAAACGTGCCATTGCCGACGACACAAAACCTCTGCATTCATTAATATCTAAACACAGCCAAGACAAAGCACATGCCGAAATAGACATTGTCATTCGTTTGAACCAAAAGCATGCCCCCACTGCTCTTCTGCAGCTCCACTTTATTCCATTTAAACCTCATTCACTGGATTTTATCCCTTACACCCAACACACACTTTCTCAATCCCAGCTACCGGGGAAGCTTTCAGTGTATTATTAAATGAGCAATGAGGAGACATTAGCAGCAGGCCTGGAGTGTTTTCATTAAAGGTACATTCTAGTGCTGAAAGAAGAACCTTGTAGCCCTGACTGACGAGCCAGTTTGCATGCTAAAAATATCCCCAAACAGCACTTGTGTTGCGGTTTGACGTTTATTTATTTATTTTTGATTTTATGCCGTTTTCGACCGAGTAGCAGTGACAGAACAAGTCCGGAGAGCTAGGAAGGGAATTCCATGACACATTATTCGAGTTTAATTTCTAGTTTTCTCCGCAGCTCTTTCAGCATACGTGTCACATTTGTTTTCTTCTCGAACGCCGTTGTGGATAAGACAGCGCTGCGTCTCTACACGTGTTCATTTCAGCAGGTGAATATTGTATGTTGAGCAGTGATTCAGCAACATTTCCTTTCTATTGGTGGAGTTTTGTTCTTTCTTTTTTTTGTGCATTCAGAAAAAATTCGTATATAGAGGAAAACCTTTTGGGGGGGGTGTTGTTTGGTACCTACTGACCTATTCTATGTGGATTTTATAGTGAGGAAATGTGTAGAATTAAAAAAGGTCTTGCTGGGATTTTAATATATTTCATATATTTATAATTTTTTAAATATATAAAAATATTTCTCTCTCTTTTGTGCATTTTTTGATTTTATCCCCCTAGTGTTCGTAAAGCATTTTTTGAAAGTCAGATCACAGATTCTCTGATAGGCATTTTTTTTTCTTGCCATCAGGAAATTCCTATTCTTCATCAAATCTCACCGACAGAATCTCTCCCCCCGTCATGACTGACATTTGACGTTATTCCAGCTTGTCATTTCAGACAAGTGCCGTAATTGCCAGCTCGTTTTTCCTTTCTCTCTCTCTCTCTCTCTCTCTCTCTCTCTCTCTCTCTCTCTCTCTCTCTCTCTCTTTCTCTCTCTCTCTCTTTTTTTTATTGTTTTACTTTTTAATGAGAGTTTGCTTTTGATTGGACTCTCGTGTGTCATGCTGGAATAATGAGCTCGGAAAACAAAAAAAGAAACAGTTGTTAGAGGAAGCCTGCAGTTGTAAAACACTCAATTATGCTGGCGAGAAGTCTGGACACTGGCGGTGAAGTTCAAGGTCACTGCTGCGGCGCCCTGTAATTTTCTGTCTCTTCATTCCTGTCTACCTCGCTGCTTTTAGCCCCGTCTCTGTGTAACAATCTCCTTATAAAAATTTTGGTGCGTTCCCTTAATCAGTGCTTTTTCCCTGGAAAATACATTAACCTTTGCAAGGTGTTTCAATGACAGTGCATGGGAATTTAAGCTGTCATTTATAGAGTTAGTTATGACAAATTGACCATAATGCTGCTGTTAGATTGATTGATGTGAAATATTAAATCTATTAGGATTTCATTGCTTTAATAGATTTAATAGATGTCATTTTTCCTGCCTGCAGGTGTAACGTGTGGCGTTTTTCAATATGGCGTGATTCTTTAATAATATGCTGAGCTCTGTCCTTTACAATTAGACAATGAGACAACAACAGCGAAGACTTTTTTTTTATTTGCCAGCACACGGCTCGAGTGTTAGTGCCTCCAGCTGCATGAAGCCGTCTTGCTGATTGTCTTCCTCTCCACAAAACATTGCAACATGGGTTCTTACAAAAGCCCATCTTCTCTTCCTCTTCGAAACATACTGTAATTAAACGATCAACAGATGATTTGGAGAATGCTCAAGCGCCTGCCAACCGATAGCGGGCAGGAGTGCCAAGCGCAGTCTCTCAAATCGCAATTCAGCAGGGAGTCTGGTGCTGTGTGTTGCTCCTCTCGGCTTGCCTCTCTCCATATGGGCTCCTCAGAAAGAGGGCAAACGACTCCCGCAAAGCCTCCTGTTCACACAGCCGCGGCCAGGTGCGCCCGAAAAGACACGCTGAGCCAATCTTTTACTGAGACGGCTTTATTAAAGCATCCACTCTGCCTTTGTGACTGCTGATTGACTTCAACAGTCGGCTTTTTGTCCGCTTCTGAGAACAGCATGTCCTGACTTATTCATGTAACGTTAATTGCGTAACAGTTTTGTCCTGACGTAATGTTGCACACAAATGACTCACTGTGGTCCTACAGTTCGAATTCATAATAATCCACATGACTCAATTTGCGCAGAAGTGACAATAGCTAGGGTTGAAATGGGGTTTAACAATTGGACTGTTTTTTTTTTTTAGAACTCTACTTATATGAACAGATGCAAATAAATTCCATGTTTCACACATTCTCCCCATGTCTGCATTTCCCTGGTTTCTTCCCACTTTCCAGTAATATACTGGTTTGCAGGGGGAATAGGGGCTTGGTGGTTTGCATGTTTGCCCCTCACCTCCAGTGTTAGGGGTTTGATTTCTGCCTAAATCTTTTGTTTTGAGTTACTATTTCCTCCCTCAGTCCAAAGACATGCCTTGTAGGCAGATTGGCTGAATATATTCTGAATATATGAATGAATGAATGAATGAATGAATGAATGGATGGATGGATGGATGGATGGATGGATGGATAGATGAATGAATGGATGGATGGATGGATGGATGGATAGATGAATGAATGGATGGATGGATGGATGGATGGATAGATGAATGAATGGATGAATGGATGGATGGATGGATGGATGGATGGATGGATGGATGGACAAATGGATGAATGCCAGCAGACAGATAGCTTACTTTATGCTTCTCCTTGTTTGTGAATCTTTGTGCATGGACAAGCACCTGGGGTATATTCCTGCCTCTTGCCCAGTGTTCTCTGACTCCACCATGACCCTGATCCGGATCAAACAGCTACCAAGGAGGATGTTCCAATGAATTTCCTTTCTCATAAGATCAGCTTCACTGATCTGCTTAAAAGGAAGGTCTTTTTTGACATTTCCCCCAAACCAGTTGTTTTGTGTTGGATTTCCTGACACACTGTGCATCTTTTGCCTCTTTTCCACCGGAAAGAACCAGGTGCTGGTTCAGAGCTAGCGCTAGTGCTGGTTCAAAGTTGGCTCCACTGGCGAACCTTCTAAGAACCGGTTTGCCTTTCCACCAGCTAGAGAGCCATCACAGCGCCGAGTGTGACGTCACTGTATACGTGTCACGTGTCCCAGCAACGTTAGCGCAGCAGCGGCAAACACAAACACAACAACAATGGCGGATGTTGCTTTACTGTTAATGCTCATGACTTTGCGAACCTACATTGGCATCCAAACGCGGCGAATAAAACGTGTACGTGCAGCTCCATGTAATCTGTATAAACGGAGGTTGTAATCAATAAAGTACATAATGTTATTTTATCGTTAACACAGAAAAAACATTGGCCTTAGCATGTAGCTACCTACTATCATGTGTGCTGATAATGTATCATATCGCGGTAAAGTAAAAGTGTATTAAACAGTAGTATACTTAAGGTACATTATCAAATGCGCTAACAGTAGCCCCGCCCCCAGCTCCCGCCCCAAGCGGTTCTTAAGTCTAGACCAGCAACGTTTTGGTGCTACTTAAGAACCATTTTTCCTGGTTCGGAGCCGGTGCTTTGGCGGTCGAAACGGAAAGAACTGGTTCTAAATTAGGCTCTGGCTCCGAACCAGCACTCGAGCTGCCTCAATGGAAAAGGGGCATTTGTGCAGCAGTTAACATTCATGTTTATTAACATGCCTCTTATTCAGTTCCTAAGATAATGGCATTATCTCAAGGGATATAACACATAAATGACTCTCATGCTAAATATAGAATAAAGTTGTGCACTGATATAAATCCTGGAGTTTGACACATACGGCACGCTCTAGTACAGGCCCCACTTCTCACATCAGCGGGATTTCTGTTCAGGAAGCTGCAGTGTTCCTGCACAAGCTTCATGGGAAGTAAGTATTGATGACGGCAAGCTGCTCGCTGTGGTCCTGTGCTGTTTTCCTGAGGGAGATTAAAAAGCTCTACCTCTCGTAACTTTTTCAGAAGCGCGGTCTGTTTACGGCTCGAGCAGGCTGATTACTTTTACAGGTGTAGCTTTGTGGGCCTGTGTTCCATTTCAGCAGAGAAAGGATAAGAGAATAAAAGAGCAGAGGGATCTGAGGGGAGACAAATGAACATTAAAATGCCTTTAATATCTGTTGATGTACAATGCTAATGGAAAGAGCCTGGATGCGTATTGTTCAATTGAACAGCATTATGAGAGCACGCCAGGGTCGGATTTCTGCTCTTCACTGTGTATTTTGTAATGTAGTACTGAAGCAAATGGAACTGAGGCTCTAAACATATCAGTGGCATTTTTTGTTAATAAGAGCACTGTGTAAGCAACCATTATAGAAGAGTGCTTCATGATAGAGCTTTGCATCTTTGAAGATTTCCAAATTACATTTGTTTAGCAGCAAAGCACAGACTATCTATCTATCTATCTATCTATCTATCTATCTATCTATCTATCTATCTATCTATCTATCTATCTATCTATCTGTCTGTCTGTCTGTCTGTCTGTCTGTCTGTCTGTCTGTCTGTCTGTCTGTCTGTCTGTCTGTCTGTCTGTCTGTCTTCTTCCAGGTTGTCTTTAAAATGAAACATAACTTCTAAAAATTTCATTCTGCATTTTATTGCACATTTATTGCACTACACCCCCCCCCACACACATCTGCACATGCTCACAATCCTACTATTCTAGCATCAATCTACTTTCATGAAATTCTAGTCGCAGTCATTTTATTCTTTATTTTCTGATTTTTTTATGCTCCTTCACTGTAGTTTTACTACTTTTACTACTTCAGTACTGTGTATTATTATATATGTGAGAAATAAAATAAATGAAATAAAATTTCTTGAGTATTAGAAGCGTAGAGTCTTTATTATATCCTAATGTTAAGTGTGAAGGTTTACACCTCTATTAGTGCCCCACTGTAATGTACATGTGCTTGTTCTGCACTGAACTCTTTGTGATTACTCTCATGTGTTGTTGGGGCTTTTGGCCTGGTTAACATTAACACTACATCTTGTAAGGGCATGACAATGAATCCAAATTGGCTACAACCTGCCAACAGTTAGAGCTTGTTTTGGTAATGGCTTGTTAATTAATGTGGCAAATACCTTACGGGGAAGAATCTCTGAACATTTAAAGCCTGTTTCTCAACACAGAGCTGTTTATGGCTGCGGCTGTGTGTTGTTTAGTGGATTGATGATCCAAAGCTCAGGGATTCTTCAGATGGATTTGGCCAATTAAAATGAAATTTGATACAAATGGCTGAAGAGGGACTGAAAGAATATGGAGCTGCTTAGGCTCTGTGTGGGAGCAGATTTAGGAGAAAAACCTCAATGATAAACGTGTAATGTACTTCTGTTGTTTACCTGCTATTGTTGTTTACACAATATTTGAACGGGTGATACTACTACAACTGCACTACTACTAGTGCCCTGCAACTGTACTAATACTGCACTATCAGTGTTGTAATGTAACGGAGTACACATACTTCGTTACTGTACTTAAGTAGAAATTTCACGTATCTGTACTTTACTTCGCTATTTAAATTTATGTTAACTTTCACTTTTACTCCACTACATTTCCTAGATAAAATGTATACTTTTACTCCGTTATATTTCCAATAAGCATCTTTGTTACTCGTTACTACAAAATAAAACCATAAGAAATGTGTGCGACTGCAATATGGGAGGTTTGGCGAATCACTGCTCCTACATTGCATTACACACGTACGCATGCTCTACGGAGAAGCACAGGCACGCGCAGCGTGCACGCGCAGTCAGAGCTGGAGGCGTTTATCTATAACGTTAATTGGCGGAAAGCCGCAAAGACGGCAAATGTGAAATGTCACTATTCTTATTACCAGAGTTGATAGCACAAACAAAATATTAATGTACAGTACTACTGTACTACTACTGCATTACTACTGTGCTACTACTACTGTACTACTACGGCATTACTACTGTGCTACTACTGCACTACTACTACTGCACTACTACTACTGTACTACTACTACTGTACTACTACTGCACTACTACTGCACTACTACTGCACTACTATACTACTACTGTACTACTGCTACTGTACTACTACTACTGCACTACTACTGCACTACTACTGTACTACTACTGTACTACTACTACTGCACTACTACTGTATTACTACTACTGTACTACTACTGTATTACTACTGCACTGCTACTGTACTACTACTGCACTACTACTGTACTACTACTGCACTACTACTGTACTACTACTGCACTACTACTGCACTACTACTGTACTACTACTACTGCACTACTACTGTATTACTACTACTGTACTACTACTGTATTACTACTGCACTGCTACTGTACTACTACTGCACTACTACTGTACTACTACTGCACTACTACTGTACTACTACTACTGTACTACTACTGCACTACTACTTTACTACTACTGCACTACTATACTACTACTGTACTACTGCTACTGTACTACTACTACTGCACTACTACTGTACTACTACTACTGCACTGCTACTGTACTACTACTACTGCACTACTACTGTACTACTACTGCACTACTATACTACTACTGTACTACTGCTACTGTACTACTACTGCACTACTACTGTACTACTACTGTACTACTACTGCACTACTACTGCACTACTACTGTACTACTACTGCACTACTACTGTACTACTACTACTGCACTACTATACTACTACTGTACTACTGCTACTGTACTACTACTGCACTACTACTGTACTACTACTGCACTACTACTGTACTACTACTACTGCACTACTACTGCACTACTACTGTACTACTACTACTGCACTACTACTGTATTACTACTGCACTGCTACTGTACTACTACTGCACTACTACTGTACTACTATACTACTACTGTACTACTACTGTACTACTACTGCACTGCTACTGTACTACTACTGCACTACTATACTACTACTGTACTACTACTGTACTACTACTGCACTACTACTGTACTACTACTGCACTACTATACTACTACTGTACTACTACTGTACTACTACTACTGTACTACTACTGCACTGCTACTGTACTACTACTGTACTACTACTACTGCACTACTACTGTACTACTACTGTACTACTACTGCACTACTACTGTACTACTACTACTGCACTACTACTGTACTACTACTGTACTACTACTGCACTACTACTTTACTACTACTGCACTACTATACTACTACTGTACTACTGCTACTGTACTACTACTACTACTACTGCACTACTACTGCACTGCTACTGTACTACTACTACTGCACTACTCCTGCACTACTACTGTACTACTACTACTGCACTACTACTGCACTACTACTGTACTACTACTACTGCACTACTACTGCACTACTACTGTACTACTACTACTGCACTACTACTGCACTACTACTGTACTACTACTACTGCACTACTACTGTATTACTACTGCACTGCTACTGTACTACTACTGTACTACTACTGTACTACTACTGCACTACTATACTACTACTGTACTACTACTGCACTGCTACTGTACTACTACTGTACTACTACTACTGCACTACTACTGCACTACTACTGCACTACTACTGCACTACTACTGTACTACTACTACTGCACTACTACTGTACTACTACTACTGCACTACTACTGCACTACTACTTTACTACTACTGCACTACTATACTACTACTGTACTACTGCTACTGTACTACTACTACTGCACTACTACTGCACTACTACTGTACTACTACTACTGCACTACTACTGTACTACTACTGTACTACTACTGCACTACTACTTTACTACTACTGCACTACTATACTACTACTGTACTACTGCTACTGTACTACTACTACTGCACTACTACTGCACTACTACTGTACTACTACTACTGCACTACTACTGTACTACTACTATACTACTACTGTACTACTGCTACTGTACTACTACTACTGCACTACTACTGTACTACTACTATACTACTACTGTACTACTGCTACTGTACTACTACTACTGCACTACTACTGCACTACTACTGTACTACTACTGCACTACTACTGTACTACTACTGCACTACTACTGTACTACTACTGTACTACTACTACTGCACTACTACTGCACTACTACTGTACTACTACTGCACTACTACTGTACTACTACTGCACTACTACTGTACTACTACTGTACTACTACTACTGCACTACTACTGTACTACTACTACTGCACTACTACTTTACTACTACTGCACTACTACTGCACTACTACTGTACTACTACTACTGCACTACTACTTTACTACTACTGCACTACTACTGCACTACTACTGTACTACTACTATACTACTACTGTACTACTGCTACTGTACTACTACTACTGCACTACTACTGTACTACTACTACTGCACTACTACTGTACTACTACTACTGCACTACTACTGTACTACTACTACTGCACTACTACTGTACTACTACTGCACTACTACTGTACTACTACTACTGCACTACTACTGCACTGCTACTGTACTACTACTACTGCACTACTACTACTGCACTACTACTGTACTACTACTACTGCACTACTACTGTACTACTACTACTGCACTACTACTGTACTACTACTGTACTACTACTGCACTACTACTTTACTACTACTGCACTACTATACTACTACTGTACTACTGCTACTGTACTACTACTACTACTGCACTACTACTGCACTGCTACTGTACTACTACTACTGCACTACTACTGCACTACTACTGTACTACTACTGTACTACTACTGCACTACTACTTTACTACTACTGCACTACTATACAACTACTGTACTACTGCTACTGTACTACTACTACTACTGCACTACTACTGCACTGCTACTGTACTACTACTACTGCACTACTACTGCACTACTACTGTACTACTACTACTACTTCACTACTACTGTACTACTACTACTGCACTACTACTGCACTACTACTGTACTACTACTACTACTTCACTACTACTGTACTACTACTACTGCACTACTACTGCACTACTACTACTGCTGCTAATTTTAACACACAGGAAATTCTATAAGTGGTTTTGTTTGTCTGAACATTCAGTATTCTTTAAATCCGGTACACACACTTCTCTGTTTGTGTGTTTGACTCTTTTCAAGTGTGTACATGTATCTGCACTTTGACATGTGATCTTAGAAAGCGGATAGAGCGGCAAATATATAAAGTTAATTTCATCCTCACGTTCTATCAACGAGGCATATTTTTTTTCTCTGATGATATTCTCATCGTCACAGTGGAGAGCGGAGCAGATGAAGTCTTCGTTATTGGCTCTGTCCGCCGCCTCAATCACGGCCCTGCTGAACAGCTTTGCCATCTTGTCATTACCATCGCTTATTTATTTCTGACTAAATTACACACAACAGTTGCATCGTGAGATAGCGTAATACACACACAGACATGCGTGGGGAAGAACTTTTTTTTACATACACCGACCTGTGAACAACCCTTAAGGTTCTCATTTGCATTGATTAGGCTGCATCAGGGTGGCGTAGGGTTTTCATTAAATCTGAGAAAATCACAATAGAAACATAGATTGAGGCAGAAAAGAGTTCAGAGTATTGTGGGGAGGGAGGGGAGTGAGGGAGGGCGGGAAGGCGGGCGGCCGGATGGCAGGGTATATGTGTGAGAAATATATTAATTTGCCTCTTGTCATTTTTTGCTCGGGTAATTCTAATGTTGTCATGGTAATTTGGGCCTGGGAGGCTGCAGGTCACTTTCCAAACAGAGACCTTGCAGGGGGAGGCTGAATCCTTGGGAAGGGCTGATAAGGCGTCGTGTGTAGCCTTCAGCCACATGATGAATCACCCGCTTATCTGCTTCAGCCCAGAGAGACACGAGACTGACAGAGAGAGAGAGAGCACGGGAGAGACAGAGAGAGAGAGAGAGAGAGAGAGAGAGAGAGAGACAGAGAGAGAGAGATCTGTCATTATTGGCGAATGAAAAAGAAAAAAAAACATCCTAGCACACTGTAACAAAATCGCTTGTACAACAACAGGCACAAGTTCCCTGTGTAAGCGTTTATGAATCTGTGAATGGCAGCACTGCCATCACTCACTCTGAAGATGCAAAACATACACATATATACATAGAATACAGTCTAAACACAGAATCTCACTAATGTGTAGAAACCACATTTCTCCACGATATGATCACTGAAAATAAATGTGAAGGTACTTTTTCCTGAAATGTCTTTTGGCAGTTCCGGAAATACTAGAATTCTCACTCAGCCTCACTTCCTCAAACAGCTGAGATTCTGTAATTTTGGACTAAATACAGTATACTGAGTTCCGTCTCTTTCCTCAAGCCATAGTGGTGTGATGTGGATAGCTGGAAAGGGGTATGATGTATTAAATCTGATGTGAGATTACACACACACACACACATACACACACACACACAGACACACACACACACGCACACACCTCCCACTACTTGTCAGCTACATAGGGGGCTTATTGCTAAACGGATGCCCACCATGCTCGCACAAGGTGCCTTTAGGCTAGAACACCACCTCATTCTCTCCCGTCCCCACACCTCCCTCTCTCCATCCCTCCATCCTTCCCGCTCTGTGCTGTGTGTCCGCTTTTAGCCTCTGGTACAGGCCTGGTGCTAACAGCTGATGAGGTGTCTCTGGCTGTCTGTTGTTTCTCACACGGACTGCAAGTGATCTCATTATCAGCTGCTCCAACTCTCGCTGTCCCAGAAAAATTTCCAGGCTGACTTCGGTATCAAATATACACATGCTTCAATGTGCAGCTCTTGCCTTTAAATATATTAGAATATAACAGTAGTTACTACACCACACGTGAAGCCTTTGATATGTGAAGCATTTTTTCGTAAGGAGTCTCCAGTTTCATTCAAAGGAAAAGCTGTTTATTTATCTCTTCCCACACAGGCGAGTTTCCAGCACATCAGACTTCATGCTTTGCAGTGTCTTGGTAACAAGGTTTCATCTTAATAACTCCTCAGATTAAACACTGAGGCCGGTGACAGGGCGAGTGTTTGTAGCCGCTAAAAATAAGTGAAAAGTGTGTTGTTTTGTGGAAGTTATATGAAATATGGAATTGAAATATATTCTCAGAAAAAAACTGGAATATTCCTTGTTTGCTTTGTTTGGGTTGCTTTGTTTGCACTTTGTTTATCTCTTACTTTGGAATGGAATATAATGCAGATTTAGAAATGTTTACGATGTAAAAGACGCAACAGCAGGGTCTAAAAATGTAGCTTTGAGGTGCTTCATTAGTGATAAAGAAACATACAGTGGAAAAAATGAATTAATAAATAAATTCCAAAGTATAAATGAATTAAAAATTTTCTTCCATTCATGGATTAATAAAAACACTGTAATCATTGAGAGCTTCTATGGTATTAGATTAAAACACTCGTCAGTCATGAGGAAAACCTCCAGGTGGTCACCGTAACTCTCCCTGACGCTCTGTCGCTCCACGCCGTCATTTAGTATTTTCTTTTATCAGCATTCTCTCTTGTGTTTTATTCATATTTATTATTCTAATTGTTTTAGCGCACTAAAAGGGATTTTCAGCGTAGCATCTTCCTTGACTTGTCATTTTGTTCTGAACTCTGTTAAGTCAGTGTCTGACAATTTGACAGTCTGTCTGTGGCAGTCGTAGCGCAGGATGTATCTCTTCAACCGCTAATTAGAATCGCTGTATTTCATTTCTTTAACAGTTAACGCACCGCTTGTTCTCTGTGTGCAAGTCTGTAGGCCGGGCCCTTTTGTACATCAAGAAAATGGGGGGAGAAGGCAAACGGAAGCGTAATAGATATTCATGAACTTCCGAGTCAATGCATATGCATGACTTAATGAATGCATAATTCAGTTCAAACTTGCTGCCACTGATTCAGCACAAGTCAGAGCAGTGAGACAGAGAGGGAGGGAGGGAGAGAGAGACAGAGAGACTGAGAGAGCAGGATGAAAGCAGGATGAAAGATAGAACTAATGTGCAAGGGCTTTTAAACAGAAAGAAAGACTTTCAAAAGCTGTCAATAAAAATACTGGGGACTTTGAGACACCTTTGTTAAGAATTTTTGGGCCATTTTTTAAGAGTGTAAATTCTTTTCTTTGCTCGTCAGGTCACTCTCTACAATACTCTACTGTATGTCTTCACACAACTTTTTGAAAGTATAAAGTCTCTTTTTAAACTGGAGAGTTCTGTATGGCTTAAGAATCCCATTTTGATGCATTCATTCATTATAACTCATTTCTGCCTCTGTGCTTCATCTGAAAGGAAGCTCTTTTGCCTGCTCAGTCCATTTCAGAAGCATAATGGAAAACCGAGCAGAACAGCTGAGGTACACATTTGCCCTCTCTCTCTCTCTCTCTCTCTCTCTCTCTCTCTCTCTCTCTCTCTCTCTCTCTCTCTCTCTCTCTTCTCTCAATTCCTTTAGACCTTCAGCGTTTTTGACCCAGATCTCCTCCTTACAGCCTTAAGTCAACACATTTCGAGAGAAATACAATGATTGTTATTTTCCGAACGCTCCTCCTTCGCTGTGAAAAATGATTTGCTCCTTTCCTTTCTATATGTTCCATAAGTATGCTTTTTATTTTGTATCTTGAATTTGAGCAGTGCTTTTTTGAGGGGAAAGTCATCAATTTCTTATGAATCTTCCGTCAGCTTCCGCTAGAGGAGTGGCACTGTCTGCTATGAGCCGCCAGCTCTAATGATAGCAGATGATATAGATTGGATTTATACAAGAAATACGGAGGGGTTTTCTGCACTTAGTGTCACCGAAGCCAATTACTTTTCATTTGTGACCTTGGGTTCTGAATGCTTTCTTCAGTATTGATGTAAAAATGTGTCAGGAGATCAGCCAGGTATGCAAATCCTCTTGCTGTTGCTCTCACGTTCTCTGGTCCAGCGCAAACGACTATTTTAGTCATCCAGCTAAGTGAAATAGTTTTGGTGATAACTAGACTGTTTCTTGTGTAATGAGACATTTCTTCTGTTCACCCCTAGGCTGTGTTTATACGTGGAGCAGGCAAGGGGAAAAAAGCATCAAGTCTCGGAAGCGACACATTTATATGCCTTTAACAACTCATTTAGCGAGCTTACTTTTTTGGCTGTAATTGCTTTGGCCCAGTTCTGTCTGTCTACTTTATGGATCGTGTAAAAAGACACTCTCGGGCAGATGGGTTTGGTTTGAGGTTATAGAGTGTGTTCTGTCACAGCTCTGGTTGGATGGAAGTAGCCTGCACTCCTAACTAGCACAATAAAGAAGACTGTGGAGCTTGTGTTTAACAACTGAGACTGAGAGGAACAACGGATGAAGAACGCAACTTCTATATTAAATTGCATTTCTCATCTTTTTCTTCTGTTATTTCCATGATTTTAGACACCTTTAGTCAAAGAACCGATTCATTCTCTCCACTTCATGTTTAAGAGCTTCCAGTGCAGCTTGCCCTAACCTTCTTCAGTAAGGATTTACACTCGGCTCCAGCTTTAATGTACTTCCTCACAAACTCTTGACAGACGTCTCTCAGTAGCCCAGGGCCTCTAGAGGCCCACTGACCTGCTCCAGATGTTTCAACCTTGGCGTATCTGGCCTGCCGGGTGCACCAGTACGCTCGCAGTGCTCGGCTCAACCGGGACTCGTTTTCATGCATGTTCATGAGTGAAAACACTCTCTGTCCAGTCAGGAGCTTTTATGTTGGTTGTGTAAATGCCTCAGGTTCAGCGTGTTAAGAGGTTTCAGGAAAGAGTAGGAAGGTTCAATGAAAGCCTGGAGCTGAAGGTTTAAAGACTTCCTTAGAAATACCTCCATTATTCCATTTTATTACAGTTGCAAAGAATGTGTTTTTTTTTTTTTTTTTTTTTTTTTTTTTTTTTTTTTTTAACAAAATAGGAAAAAGTTCCTTTAGTGGAGAGTCAGTAAAATGAGCTACTTTCAGGCCTGCCTGGCTTTACACAGTTTGCTTTATGAGCTCTCCAACCATCAGGCTTCGGTCATTTTATCACCTTTTAACACATGAATCTGGAATTAATGACAACTGAGTTGAGTTTTTTGAACACTCTGATATTATAATATTATAATAATAACACTTGTAGAAGCCCCGCCCCTTCCCCTTATCTCACATATTAGTCATTTTTGGTCTGTGCGCTTATCTCCATTCAGTTTTTCCATCTGTGAGGAGAACTTTAGTTACAGCCTTATTGTCTGTCAAAATAAAGTAAATAGAGAGTGTTTTACGTTCATTGATGTGAGATCAAATCTTTAGCTAACACCAGACAAGTAAATATTTAAATAAATAATAAAATAAAATAAATCAAATATTGCTGTACTCGAGATAGTCAGAGTTTTTTTTGAATCACTATTTCCTGTTATTAAATTGTAATTGAGCACAAATATTCTAGATTATTAACCTAACAATAGACATTTTTACTCATTTAAATGTTTTTATTTTCTTTTTGCAAATTTTTCTTTTATTTTTTTTTTTAGAATATTTTGGTTCTTTATAGAAATAAATGATGACATCATAAATGATCTGGCAATAGAACAAGAGTATTTCAAGCTTGGAATTACTACAAATGTCTAGAAATTTTAATTGTTTTATATTTGGTTTGTCATGTGATTAGATTCAAGAGATGTTCACTTGTAAAAAGATGTTTTTTTTTTTGTTTTGTTTTTTGTAGCTTAGGGATGAAGTGAAATTCCTGCCGTCAAACATTTAGACAAACCATTCAAAAAATATTTTGAGAATGGTGATAATAATTAGTAAGATATTATGTGGTTTGTTGGCTTGTACGCTGGTCAGCACAGCACAGACGTTTCCCAGGTTGTGCTTGGGACTACGAGGGGAGGGATTTTGAAAACTATGTTGAAAATATTCTGTTTCATGTTATTTTCTTACATTTTTTTATTTTTTATTTTTATCCAGTTTACTAAGTTCCTTTTCCCCCTCTATGCTGTGCAGCTAAGCGTTATTCCTCTTTGAGCTTGGCAGGTCTGTGCTCATATAAAAGACAAAGGCTCAAAGAACTCAAGGCCACTTGTTGCATAAAAGATGATAATGTAACAAATGTGGCGTTTTTACAATACGAAGGTAGAACAGTAAAAGTGGCTCATCGTTCTCTTGTGCACATGTGTGATTACTCTCTCTCTCTCTCTCTCTCTCTCTCTCTCTCTCTCTCTCTCTCTCTCTCTCTCTCTCTCTCTCACTCTCGCTCACCACTTTCTTTGTTTTAATTCACTCGCTGTGTTATCTGAAATAACCCAGCTTTCATCTCCAGTGCCTCTCACCTCAGCTTTACAATTCCACCTTTGTATTCACACTTCAAATAAACCGCTTTTGTTCTGCTTTATAACAGCGAGAAACCTACATCACTCAAGTATATTAACTGTAGACTATTACTGTCGTGTGGAACTGCTCCCTGGGCTGCTGTAAAGACTCCCATGACAAAACTCCCTGTCATGTTAATTCAAGCTTTAATAAATAGAGGGATGTATAACGGTATTCAAAATGTGCTCTGGTATTTCCTTGCCTCAGAAAAAAAAGAGGAAGTTAACAGAAAACAGCAGAAATTACAGTGTTTTACATTACAGAGGAGTAGTGAATCGCAGAAAGAATCTTTCTTCTCTTTTTGTGTTGAATGTCATGCTATTGAACGTGCCTTATGAAGGCTTTAACGGCTGCACTAAATAAAGAACTGCAGGGGGTGAAGGCTTGGCAGGAGCTGTAATTGAAATGAACACACTGATATAACCCCTAATGCGTTTTATCAGCTTTGTACATCTGCAGCCACTATAATAGGATGCACATCAAACCTGCCATGCTTTTGGAAGATTGATATTATGTTTATTGAAATCCAGGTGTGTTTTAGTTTATTCTCCATATCCATCGCTCTGTGGCATATTCATCTATCAGTTACAGCGCTATCAGCTGCTCGCCTCCTCTATGACAGATTTAATAACTTTCTAGAGTGCTGAAATGTAAACAGGAGCATCAGTGGGCCAACGATTCCCCCCTCAGTGTGCGACTGAGGGTGTCCTCTAGTGTGTCTCTGAGGGTGATGTTGGTTTGTCAGATAAGAAAAATCAGAGCAAAGGTGAGCTCTCGACTGCTCTCACGTCACCGGTTCTAAAGAATGAACAATTTTTTTTTTTGGCATTATGCTGAAAATGACATCGCCCGTCTCCAGGAACCATTCCTCAGCTGCTGCAGTTTTACCCTCTATCTGAGAAGTGAGATAAAAAGGTTGAGAGAGAGAGCAGAACCTTCAAAAGTTTTATTTTAAAACATTTCTCATACACACACACACACACACACACACACACACACACACACACACACACACACACACACACACACACACACAGAGATGTACTTACAAATAAAATAATGAAACAAGAAAGAAGGAAAGGAAGAAAGAAAGAAAGAAAGAAAGAAATGCTTTTTTAATGCTCCATATCTATTCACAGAGAGATAGAGATAGAGCCCTCCTCTATCTTTCCCTGTCACTCTTCTCTTCTCTTCTCTTCTCTTCTCTTCTCTTCTCTTCTCTTCTCTTCTCTTCTCTTCATGAAGGACTCACTGAGAAAAAAAAAGAGAGGGGTGCACAGTGGCGGGGGGGGGGGGGGGTTGAGTGCAGGGGTGAACAGTGAGAGAGTGTGGGGTGCACAGTGAGGGGGGGGGGGGTTTGAACCGTGGGGGGCGGGGGTGAACAGTGAGTAAATGACGGGGGGCAGTGGGAGAAAGAAAGGGGGGTTGTTAGCCCTGAGCTTTACTGAGAGTTTGCCACAGTAAACTGGGCTGCTTGATCCCTCTCCCAGTTCATTTGGCATGGAGCAACCTTCACACTGCGGTTATTTCCTGAGCGGAACACTTCATCGCCTGCCATTCACATGCACCTTAATCAAAACTGACAGATTCAAATTTATTTGTAAATTTGTGCATTTGGACAGCAGGCTTGCCAGTGTTCCAGTATTCCTCTTTTCAATCCAGTTAGCAGGCTTAATTACAACATTTCGAGCTCTTAATATCTCTAATCTGTGTATCTACATGGAGTACAGACATTACCCAGAGGTGCTACAGTTCTGAACTATGCTAATAATTCAGCATTGATCATTATTTTCATACTATTGAGCTTGAATAAGTTGTAGTACATGCTTTCTTTTTTTTTGGCTTTTATTTTCTTAGTAAATTAATTCATACAAATAGATGCATATAAAGTATTAATGTACATATTTACCCAAATATAAAAAAAATATATTTTTTAGTTATCATAGTCCATTAAGAAGCATTTTTGTTTATTTATGCAGAGAAGAAATGTCACTACTTAGAACATTCTTTACACATAATGTTTAATGATGTTCACGTTTCAAATGAAATATAAAAATGTCAGCAGTATGTACGATGTTACACATCAGCAGTTATTGCCAAAAGATTCTTGTTACAGTGGCACATTTTGTCTAGCAGAATTTTTACTGTAATGCTCTGCGTCTTGTTTCCTGTGCCTTCATGTTCCACTATCAGCAATCTCCTTATTCAGTGAACAGGAAGCCATTTTGCATTGAGCCTAACTTGAAGATGGTGGATGTTTATAAAGATAAAATAATACATTTATTGAGATGAATGGGTTTTAATACTAAACGCAGTGGAACCTCGGCATATGAACGCCCTCTCATGCATTTTTGAGTCATGAATTTAAATTTTGTAAGAAAATTTGCACTGGCAAACAAAGAATTTTCGGCATATGAAAGGATTGAACGAAGGCTACAATGCGCATACGTTCAAAACTCGTTTGTGTCAGTGGAAAGCCAAGTGAAGTGAGTTTATGAATTTTACAAAAATGATTTTCAGTCAGCAAAAGCTGTTTCGAAAGAGTCAACCCACAATACCAACGTTGCCTTCGGCATGCGTTCAAAAGCTACATGATTTTTTGCGTTTTTTTTGTTGTCGACAAATCGGTGGCATGGGTGGTATGATCTATTTTTAGCCCAAGCTTAGCGGCATGACTTCATTTGTGATGTTTGTTTCTTTTTTTTGCATTTTGTACAAGATTTAGTAAAGCACCTTGGGTTTATGAAAGTTAGCAAGGACGTTTGCACGGAGAAAAGGGAAAAAAAAAAAGCAGCCGGTGCAAGAACGAGCGATCCAGCTAGAGAGTACGGACAGACAGACATTTTAATGGAAAGGGACGGTAACCCCCTCTCCTCCTCCCCCACAATCCTCTTCCATATGCCAACAGGAATCATAAGTTAAGATAAAGAGTTTAAATTAAGGTAAAGTTTAATGCCTGATTATTTCATATTTTATTTTACTTCATTTACATGTCTGTTCTTAATGTCTTGATTTTTTGTATATGCAAAAATGTGATTATATTGTTGGAAATTGGTAATACCGGTAATATTTTTGTGTAGCTGAAACGGATCATCTGCGTTTACATTATTGCCTATGGGAAAATTCATTTCGCAATACGATTTTATATATGACTTAAGAACTCGCCTCCAGAACAAAATAAATTTGTATGCCGAGGTTCCACTGGAGTTAGCGAACAGTGTTTTTCAGCGATTATTGTTATTACCTGCAAAAAAGAAAACTCCAAAATATCTCATGAAAATCATGAGTGCACTTGAAATAAAGAGGATACGTGACTTTGCTGGTTTTATCCATTGCAGGCCAGTTTCTGTCATTTTAGCTCACATACAGCCAGTGTAAGGGGGGTGCACATTTTTGCCCTTTTTATTATCATTTATTCAGTATCATGGAGCAGCTGAGGAGATTGATAGTTTAGTTTTGGGGATTTAGCTGGTGTACTGTTTTCACTGACAGTGCAGAGAGAAATGTCAGTGCGCTTTACATGCATCCCAATCTACTAGCTGCTGAGCCAGTTTGTGCTGCGGTGCCATGTTCCTGCCATGATTTCTCAACATGGACCCCAGAGTTAGTTTCCAAATCCTTTAAACTTGGAATCCTCCTATGGGCTTCTTACTTCCCCTGTCTACCCAATTGCTATTTTAGCTTGAAAACATTGCCTTGCGGCTTCATCGGCTGGCTCTGCTAGAGGGACGAGCTAATGCGCTCCTCACATGCTCCCAGCTGTAATATACACTGAGGCAAAGAATGGCTGCTTGGCCAAAGTGGCGAATTGGGGGTTCAGCCTGGCATGTTAAAGCCCCATAAATAAAACCCTGCTGTAATCCATTGCTCCCGAACAGCTTGCAAACAGAAATAGTTGGGAATTCATCACCAGACCCTCTGGTCAAGACGACACAATTCAGAGAGTGTGGATAAATCTTGCATGGGTGGCTTGTCACGGCGCCATGACAGCGTTCCAGCGCTGTGCTTCGAGCTGAGTTTGGGTAATGAGTAGCCGTGGTGTCACCTGGTGCCCTCTCTCCAGGCCAGCCTCCACTAATGTGGCCTGTCTCATGCCGTGGCCTTCTGGCCCGGATCACACGATCGTTTTGGGCCACAGTGGGCTTTTGTGGATGAAGCTTGCCAAGAGATGGAGCAGCGCAGTGAAAGCACACCATGGGATTGACTTGGAAAGAGTGGCCTCATACATGCCATTAATGCTCAGACTGAGAAAATGTCTTCTGGATCAATTTTGCTGCTGTTTTTTTTATTGTTTATTTAATGAATGGTTTATTTAAAGATTAGCTACGCTCTTGTCAAGAGTTATTGTGTAGTTAGCTTTCTGTTTGAAAAGCCAGCATTGTGATCAATACCAAAAACATTAATGATACAAAATGCTATCTTTTCGTATCATGTTAAAGAAATCTGATGGTTCTACAGTTTGCTGAACATTGTTGAATTAGTAGCGTAGCTAGTAAGCTAGTTAACTCGGGTATCTAGCTGGGTTAGTGCTGTCTGCAGAGGAAGCTATGTTTAGCTTGACTTCTTGGGTAAGCTGCTTAATGTTTATATCCAAGAACACAATCAGAGGGAAATAATATTCATTTATATCATCTATTTAGGGAGACGGGTCCGGGCAACAACTCAGAAAACTAGCTAGCTTTAGCAGCAGATACCTGGAAAATCACAAGTGCTAATCAGCAGTGGGGTCAGTTGTACAGTATGTGGGTGTGAATTGCGTTGGAGGAAAACATTCATGTAAGTTTCTGATCTCATGTTTTTAAGCATATCTTAAAAGAGCAATAATTCTGAGCAAAAAAAGAATCTGGAAGTGTTAATCAATTTTCTACTTGCTGATATCCTGCTATCACGTCTCAAACAGCAGCATCTGTAACTCACCACCTGTTGTGTGGCGCATACGACGTGTTCCTGCTGATGTTTAAGCCCAACAGCTTCTTTATTCCCAGGGCTAAACTAAAGGAAGGTTTTATGTTTCCCGATTAGGTTTTGTTAATGTATGTTAAGGAGAATGAGCCGTGACGGCTTTCATTGAGAACTTGAGCATCAGCTTTATATAAACTCAGAAGCTGTGTATATCAGCACTGAAGCTAATAATTCATAATCCGCGTGCTTTAATCATTACAGCCGTGTCTTTGTGTGTTTACTGGACTTTTTTCACCCAAATAAAGAAGCGCATAGGTACATGTTCTCTGATTCTTGATGTGTTTGTTTGAGAATGTGCTATTTATAAGCGGTTATATAAATGATTATTTTTTATTTTGACGTGCATCCGAGCCGACCTTTTTAAGAGCTGGTGTAACATTTGGGGAGAATGATGCATTATCATGAAAACATCACTTCAGATTCGTCTTAAGCTAACACTACATCATTAGAGGCATGTCGACTTGCTGTCTTTCTCCACACAATAATTAATGTCTTCAGAGCAAATGAAATCTGATTAATGCCTCTGCTCCCCTCACAGAATCTGACAGACAGAACGATACGCCTGGATTTAGACAGGATTTCTGTCTAAAGCCCTGAATGCAGTGTTGCTGTGATATGGTTCTGGTAATTAAACGTTTAAGGGCATAAATGAGTTTATCAGGGGCCTGCCTGCGAATAAAAAAAAGAGAGTCAGTACCTAATCTCATCTGTTTCCCATCTTTAGGCTGTCACTTAAGAGAGCAGATTTACATACATTTCCACCTTCCCTCATCAGTGTGATGGTGGTGGAGTGACAGCGACTTGACAATGCACAGGATCTAAATCCTATATTGCACGTTCTCCAAGCGAGGCTGGAATCTGACCCTCTCTCTCTCTCATCAGGGGCCTGCCTGCGAATAAAAAAAAGAGAGTCAGTACCTAATCTCATCTGTTTCCCATCTTTAGGCTGTCACTTAAGAGAGCAGATTTACATACATTTCCACCTTCCCTCATCAGTGTGATGGTGGTGGAGTGACAGCGACTTGACAATGCACAGGATCTAAATCCTATATTGCACGTTCTCCAAGCGAGGATGCGAATATGAAAAAAAGCAACATATAAGATATGATAACAGTATACATAGATCCTATAATCATATATATAGATTATAATATGAGATAGATGAAATAGTTATATATATATGTTTTCGAATTTGGTGTTAGTATAGCAATTGACCCCCC